>NW_012102155.1:564838-567423 GCF_000951045.1 Mandrillus leucophaeus
TGGAGTACTGATAAATTCCAATTGAGGCTGGGAAGGACACACTTCATATTGCTATTTTATGAATGAACGGAGATGTGCTGATAAATGTTTAATAATCAGACCTAATATACAGATTTTCCAATTTCCATGTCATAAATCTTCCTGCTATGGTAATTTTAAGATATCAAAGTGACATCACTGAATATGAATTTGGGAGAAGATGCATAGTAAGTGGCATATGATTATATAGCATTTCTATAATACAAATACAATCAACAATATCTTCAAGAGTGTAGATAATAGAAAATGTAGAAAAAATATTTAGTTGTGATTATTTTCTTTCTTTTTGTATAACTTACTTAATTTTAAGTTTATAATATTTAACTTTTAATACCAGTTGTGTTTCACAACTAAAGATTCACATAATTCTTGAAAATCCACTATGACATTGTCCGAGTAGGCTTCAGCACACTCCTGTATGAACCAATTTATATATAAGCGTGACTCATATTCAAAATATTTAACAACCAGTTTTGCATGGGCACCAACCTATTAGAATGGATATTAGCCAACATGCCATAGCTGTGACTACAAGAATTCACGTGTCCAGAGGAGAGATGCCTTTCACTATTAACCTTCGTAACTTTTAAGTTTCCTAGCCCACTGCCTTTAACATAGTAAGTGAACTCCGGTAGTTTGGAAAGACTAAAGGCTGAAAGAATAAATTATGCATTGGCGGAAGTGACTCCATAGTGCAAATATATACGTATATAGAAGTCTATTACTGAAGACTTAGGTTTTTTAAAAGCCCCTCCCTCCTTTTATAGAAAATTTGTGTTTGGTTGAGAATTTTCATGCAGGACAAGTAAACAGTATTTCACTTATTCCTTTACCTTAGTGATCCTTTTTCCCTTATGTTGAAATTCTACATTGGAATAGATGTCCATCCCACTCTCCATGCTCCAGAAAGTTGTTCATGCTACTCTCAGTCTACTAGATCATTTCATGCTCTATCAGATTTATGTTTATTTCTTCTTAGTACTCACTTTTCTTGATTTTTTTCCCTTTCATGTGCTCTTACTCTCTCAGTCACCTAGGGATCACCTATTTTCAATCTTTTTCTACTCTTCTTGACAACTGTAATTAGACTGGTTACATTATCCCCTGTGCCTCCACTGAGTGCTACAGAATGCTAACACATTATCTAAGAGTTTATTAGGTTTAATTATTTATATGTCTGTATTTGTTCACATGTCCTTCCTTGCCCTTGGGGAGAATAAGAGCTTTGGTAAGGCAACATTACTTTTTCACATTTCCTTTTCCTATTCTTCTTCAGTATTCCTTCAGACTTTCTAAACACCACTTATCCCTTTCTAGGGCTTAGACTGTTTGACAGCAGAGGAAATATATGGTCAATCACTATCACTACACCAAAAAGTATAGTGGACTTCAGAGCCAGACTGCCTAGAGCTCCACCATTCACTACACATGTAATTTAAAACCAATTATTTCCATCTGCCTCAGCATTCTCATCTGAAAAAAATAGTATTAAAAATGTACCAATCTCATAGCTTGTTAAGAAGACTGGTGGTTCGCTGAGCAAGATGGCTGAATAGGAACAGCTCCAGCCTCCAGCTCCCAGCGCGAGCGACACAGAAGATGGGTGATTTCTGCATTTTCAACTGAGGTACCAGGTTCATCTCACCGGGCAGTGCCAGACAATCAGTGCTGGTAAGTCGGTGCAGCCCAACCAGTGAGAGCTGAAGCAGGGGGAGGCATTGCCTCACCTGGGAAGCACAAGGGGGAAGGGAATCCCTTTTCCTAGACAAAGGAAACTGAGACACACAACACCTGGAAAATCGGGTAACTCCCACCCTAATACTGCGCTTTACCAAGGGTCTTAGCAAACGGCACACCAGGAGATTGTATCCCACAACTGGCCCAAAGGGTCCGACACCCACGGAGCCTCCCTCATTGCTAGCACAGCAGTCTGAGATCTAAGTGCAAGGCAGCAGCGAGACTGGGGGAGGGGCACCTGCCATTGTTGAGGCTTAAGTAGGTAAACAAAGTTGCTGGGAAGCTCGAACTGGGTGGAGCCCACCGCAGTTCAAGGAGGCCTGCTGCCTCTGTAGACTCCACCTCTGGGGACAGGGCATAGCTAAACAGAAAGCAGCAGAAACCTCTGCAGATGTAAATGACCCTGTCTGACAGCTTTGAAGAGAGCAGTGGGTCTCCCAGCACAGAGGTTGAGATCTGAGAACTCTGAAACAAGTTTCCAGAGCAAGAATCAGACAGCAACACTTGCTGTTCAGCAATATTCTATCTTCTGCAGCTGCTGTGGCTGATACTCAGGCAAACAGGGTCTGGAGTGGACCTCAAAAAAACTCCAACAGACTTGCAGCTGAAGGTCCTGACTGTTAGAAGGAAAACTAACAAACAGAAAGGACACCCACACCAAAACCCCATCAGTATGTCACCATCATCAAAGACTAAAGGCAGATAAAACCACAAAGATGAGGAAAAAGCAGGGCAGAAAAGCTGGAAATTCAAAAACTCAGAGCGCATCTCCCCCTCCAAAGGAACCCAGCTCATCACAAGCAATGGAT
>NW_012102155.1:567473-568662 GCF_000951045.1 Mandrillus leucophaeus
CTACTCATACTAAAATAATGTATAGATTAGAAATCAAGAATTCACAAGTGTTTCTTCTTATTGAAACTATGTTGCTCTCATGTCTGTCCACCAATAAGTCTTTAAAAATTAACCGCTGAATATTGAGATGAACTGAGTGGTTTAGGCAATTTCCCAAGCATTTAATGAGAATCAAAGCCTTTTAATCCATGTGAAAATTATTAATACATTGAGATAACTTCAAATTCCTTGCGAATTCTTATTACTTTAAAAAACTGTATTTAAAATGCGTTATTTCTTTGGATTCAGACTGAACAACCAGTGCTATAAGGGAATTTTCAGATAATTGGTGGAAAATGTATCAGGGAAGGCATATAATTTGAAATGTACATCTTGTCATCAAAGCTATCTTACAACTGAGGAATATTTTCTTCCTTTGCTTTTTCATTCAAAGCCAAATAATCACTCTTGGTAATAATTACTATATACAAAATTCTTGCTTTTTGTTTAATCTTGAGAGGGGAAAAAATAATGCAAATATTCTGATTTATTTATTTATTGTTGTTTTATTTTTTTATCTCGTAAGTACTTTATTCTTGTCTTCCTTTCAAACAATTTAGTCAAAAGAATTGTATCTGTACATGCTACAGTATTGAGGATTTGACATTAATGTGACAAATTATCCCTGGGGAAGCCTACCTGTCTTCAGTATATTCTTCTAGGATCTTACGTCTACCTTTATAACTTTTGCAGTATTTTATTTTAAATCCCCCTTCCCCTCACTAGTATCCTGGTGAGGCAATAGGTAGCAAAGTATTATTTAAATTTAAAGGAGAGAAAATTGAGACTGAAAAACTTTCCGAGGTCACTCAGGTAAGCCCTGAGAGACACTGGAGAGTTGCAACAAATATTTGGTAGAGAACACTTGGATTCATAGCACACTCATCATTAGTAAGTGAATGCACTGCCTTTGAATGTGGAAAAGCAAGGAGACTTGTTAGAAAACATGCAGTTTCACAAATGAGCCAGCAACACGTCTTTGCCCAAAGAGACACCTGGAATTAATTGCTGCTCTCTTAGGAGATCAACAGGACACATGTCGGAGGGTTGGATCCTGTAGCACCATCCAGGCAGAAGACTTTCATGTTGGCAAAAGCAGCACCTCACAGATAGATCTTTTAATTGCCTAAACATCAGGAGCAAGCTGTCA
>NW_012102155.1:574314-576297 GCF_000951045.1 Mandrillus leucophaeus
TTGATGGGTGCTGACAAGTTGATGGGTACAGCATACCAACATGACACATGTATATATATGTAACAAACCTGCACATTGTGCACATGTACCCTAGAACTTAAAGTATAATTTTTAAAAAAAAAAAGAGCACACAGTGAAAAGTTTAAGAAGAAACAGTATGTAGACAGCGCTATGAACGTCTTAGCATATGCATGGAATGTTTCTGGAAGGATGCATAAGAAATTATTTACTCTGACTGCCTTTGCAGAGGGAAACCACAGGGGTCTGAAGTGGAAGGAAAATTAAGAATTTACTTTTTACACATTCTTTGTACTTTCTGAATTATTACTGAATGTTTAATTATGTGTTTACATTAATTTTTCAATTAAAACAAGTTGATAGAAAACAAAAAACAAAGAAAACTGAATAAGTCAGTTTGTATATACATTTATTACAATGACTGGACCATAGTAAGCATACAATTAATATTAGCTATTATTATATTTACAGTAAACACTTTATAGATAATTGCTAAATGAATGAAGAATAAAACATATAATAACACACCAATGAGAGTTAACTTTATTAATGCCATGCTTATTCTACTGCCCCATTCCTCACTATTTCCCAGGAAAGATTTTTTGAATTAAAATATATACTTACCATTTTAACCCTATGCAATAACAGAAATTAATATCCTATGTTTTGTTACTCAAAGATAGTGTTGACTTTAAGAACATCTTTTTGCTGAATTATTTTTCAACTTAAATTCAGGGACATTTCAATATGTTTATGCCATTAGTATCCTCTATACCAGAGATTGCTTTAAAATTCACGCTGGAGGTCTCCCCTTTTCTTCTGTCATATCACTTGCCTTCTGAGATGGACCTCACCCCACCCAGAGAGGGGAAGTCATTAGTTTTGATGTAGCCTGAGACCAAAAAAGATGTATCATTTTCCTTTAAAGAATAAATTGAAATGTGAAAGTTGGTAAGAGACGAAGTTTTAGCCTTTTAGCTCTTGGCCTTAGCAAAATTTTGATATCTGAGAACATGGAAAACAGATCATTTAGTCAGGCCTAGAAGAATGAAATTGTGAAAACTCAGAACACAGCAGCTTTGTCTAGAAGAGTAGAATACATGAATTTATCTTTCCTCTGAAAACACACTTACTTAAAATAGTAGAGTCAAGACTAACCATGTCCTTAGTTTGAGTTTTCCATCTTTGGCCTGTGTAACTCACTTTGAAAAATATTTTCTGAACATATTTACTATAAATTGATTGCTTGTTAAACTGGTTACAAAAATTTCCTTCAAAACTCTTTATTTTTAATTAAACAGTTTTTTTAAAAAAAAAGGAGAGATATATTTTTTTTTTCCTTTGACACCACCATACAGATACTTGTCTTGACATATGGGAAGAGATTGCTGCCTTTGGAGGTACCTAATTTTCCTCTAACTCACCAGTAGAAAAATCAAAGTCACCCTAAGAAATCTCATTGAGCCCAGGGATAAATTCCCATTTTTGTAATTAATCTTTCCCAAAGTCAAAATCACCACAATAAAAAAATGCAAAAACAAGCAAATTATGGAAGATGAATATGAAATAACTACTCATACTAAAATAATGTATAGATTAGAAATCAAGAATTCACAAGTGTTTCTTCTTATTGAAACTATGTTGCTCTCATGTCTGTCCACCAATAAGTCTTTAAAAATGAACCGCTGAATATTGAGATGAACTGAGTGGTTTAGGCAATTTCCCAAGCATTTAATGAGAATCAAAGCCTTTTAAACCATGTGAAAATTATTAATACATTGAGATAACTTCAAATTCCTTGCGAATTCTTATTGCTTTAAAAAACTGTATTTAAAATGCGTTATTTCTTTGGATTCAGACTGAACAACCAGTGCTATAAGGGAATTTTCAGATAATTGGTGGAAAATGTATCAGGGAAGGCATATAATTTGAAATGTACATCTTGTCATCAAAGCTATCTTACAA
>NW_012102155.1:577082-618415 GCF_000951045.1 Mandrillus leucophaeus
CTTGTTGATGAAAGCTGTTATTTTGTGTCTGAGTATTTGGTGTTTGTACCTTCAGTGGACTTAAAATAAATCGAAGGTTTGAAAATATGAGGAAGAAAAAGTCGTGCTTAGCTCAACGCCTCCCATCAAAGCCTTCCTGTCTCAAAATTAACTAGGTGCAATTTCTTTCTCTTTTATTTCCTTTTATCCTTCCTTTCTTCATTCCTTTCTTCTCTTTATTTTTCCTAAAAACAGATAATTTATATTCATAATATCTCATGAACATTTAAAGAGAGCAAATTTAGTTAGTGTTATTTACAAACTTTGAAGCCCAAATGGTAGTGTCTATTATTGGCATTTAGGAGCAACAAAAAAGTAAAGCTCAGATTCTTCTCTTGAGGAGTTTGCAAGCTACTGTGAAATGGAAGACAAATTGTGCATGATCAACTCTACTGGAATATGAAACGGGGCAAGTTGTACTCTAGAAAGGTACAAACTAATTGCCAGTGGAATTCAAAGAGACTGATTCCACTCAGGGATAGTGAGGCAAAGCAAAGCCTAAAGGCGGATATGTCATAAAGCAGAATACTGAGAGACACGTAATTTATCTTCTTTCCTCTCCCTGGTTTGGTCAGAATTTGTGTCATACTGCAAACCTATTTGTTTGAGAATTCCTTAAAGCAATATAGCAGTTCCTGAATAACCAGGCCAAATGAAAGTCACATTTAGACACTAACCCAATTTTCGTTCTGCCTCATTCTGTCATTTAAGGCTTTTTCTCAGAGAAGTGAAACACTTTAATCTTAAAAATGTCCCTACGTTTAATCCTGGAATCTGGTCTGTATGCTTCCACATGGATTATAATAGATTTCTTTTACCCATGTCTTCTTTACATGAAATAGAACATAAAAATTAATATGCCGGTTATTAAAAAACTTTTAATAAGTGTAGTTGCTGAGAAAGAATCTGGAGGGCATAATAAAAAGTGTTTACTACAGGCAAAAAAACATAATCATTCAATTGAAAAATGGACAAAGATCTGAATAGACATTTCCCAAAATAAGACATACAATGGCAAACAGGCATATGAAAATATGCTCAACATCATTGATCATCAGAGAAATGCAAATCAAAATCACAATGAAATATCATCTCACCCAAGTTAAAATGGCTTTTAGTCAGAAGTCAGGCAACAACAAATGCTGGTGAGGATGTAGAGAAAAGGAAACCTGCATATAATGTTTGTGGGGATGTAAATTGATACAACCACCACTGAGAACAGTTTATAGCCTCCTCAGAAAACTAAAAATAGAGCTGCTATGCAATCCAGCAATTCTGATACTAGGTATATAATCAAAAGAAAGGAAATCAGTATATTGAAGAGATGCCTTAACTGCCTATTTTTGCAGCACTATTCACAATAGCCGAGATTTGGAAACAACCTAAGTATCCGTCAACAGATGAATGGAAACAGAAAATGTGGTACATATACACAATAGAGTACTAGTCAGCTGTAAAAAAGAATGAGATCCTGTCACTTGCCACAACATGGATGGAACTGGATGTCATTGTGTTAAATGAAATAAGGCAGGCACAGAAAGACAAACTCCACATGTTCTCACTAATTTTGGAGAGCTTAAAAATTAAAGTAATTGAACTAATGGAAATAGAGTAGAAGCATGGTTACCAGAGGCTGGAAATGGTACTGGGGGTGAAGGGGGAAGTGGAGATGGTTAACCGGTACACAAAAAAATTGGAAGAATGAATAAGACCTAGTATTTGCTAGCACAATAGGGTGACTATAGTCAAAAATAATTTAATTGTACATTTTAAAATAACTAAAAGAATATAATTGGATTGTTTGTCACAAAAGATATGCTTGAAAGAATGGATATCCCATTCACTCTGATGTTTTTATTATGCATTGCATACCAGTATCAAAACATCTCATGTACCCCATCAATATGTACACCTACTACGTACCCATAAAATTAAAAACAAAAACAAAAACAAAAAAATAAAATCTGTTTAGATTTCATATATCATTCATGAATCTGTATAATATCTCCTTATCATCCATGCTTTAATTTAACAAATATTAATTAAGCGCAGGTTTGCACCAGCCAGTGTTCTAGGAACTCAGCAATATGGCAGCAAATAAGACATAAAAGGTCTTTGTTGTTATAAACGAGGTAGTATTTTATAACCAAATAATATATTCAATTGAAAAAATGTATAACCCAATATAATTAAGTGTTATGAATGAAATAAACTGACGTTGTCAGAAACGGCCCCAGGTAAGCCTCACATTTGATATAGTCATGTAGGAAGACCTCGCTGAAGAGAATACATGTAGTTGAGACACACAGTGTGAGAAGAAACCTGTTCTGTGAAGAGCTAGAGATGGGAGAGTGTTCAAATAATAGAGTAGCAAGTGCCAAATTAGAAAGGCAATAACTCCCTCTGAAACTCTGTGGCTGAATATAATAAGGGTAAAATTCGGCAGAAACCATGTCATGCAGAGCCTAATAGGGCACATTCAATGGTTTGAATTTTTCTTCTTACGATGGGAAGCCAGCAAAATGAGATCATTTTCTTTATTTTTTTAATTTTATTTTTCTGTAAGCTATTGGAGTACAGGTGGTATTTGGTTACATGAATAAGTTCTTTAGTAGAGATTTGTGAGATCCTGGTGCACTCATCACCTGAGCAGCGTACACTGCACCGTATTTGTAGTCTTTTATCCGTTGCCCCCCTCCCACTCTTTCCCCCAAGTCCCCAAAATCCGCTGTATCATTCTTATGCCTTTGCGTCCTCATAGCTTAGCTCCCACATATCAATGAGAACATACAATTGTTGGTTTTTCATTCCTGAGTTACTTCACTTAGAGTAATATTCTCTAATCTCATCCACATCATTGCAAATATTGTTAATTCATTCATATTTATGGCTGAGTAGTATTCCATCATATACATATATGTATATGGATAAATATATAGGTATATATATCTACATATATGTATATATGTAGATTCCCAGTAGTGGGATTGCTGGATCAAATAGTAATGCTTTTAGTTCTTTAAGGAATCTCCACACTGTTTTCCATATCAACTGTAATAGTTTACATTCCTACCTACCCCCGGAGGGGAAGTTTGCAGTGAGTCGAGATCACACCACTGCACTCCAGCCTGGGTGACAGTGAGACGCTGTCTCAAAAATAAGTAGACAAATATGATAAAAATAAAAAAATAAAATAAAGGGCACATATACACCATGGAATACTATGCATCCATAAAAAAGGATGAGTTCATGTCCTTTGGAGGGACATGGATGAAGCTGGAAACCATAATTCTCAGCAAACTATCACAAGAACTAAAAACCAAACACCTCATGTTCTCACCCACAGGTGGGAATCGGACAATGAGAACACGTGGACACAGGAAAGAGAACATCACACACCGGGGCCTGTCGTGGGGTAGGGGGAGGGGGAGGGATAGCATTAGGAGATACACCTAATATAAATGACGAGTTAATGGGTGCAGCACACCAACATGGCACATGTATACATACGTAACAAACTTGCATGTTGTGCACATGTACCCTAGAACTTAAAGTATAATAATAAAAAAGAAAGAAATTAGAAAGAAATTAGCTCATGTTGGCACTAAATATATGTTAAATATAAAGTTACATACTCATATTCACTAATATTCACAAATTCATCAGAGTAATATCATAATCCTATTTTAGATATCAGTAAAATGAGTTCAGAGTGATTTCCTATTTGGCTGTAAGCAACAGAATTAAAGTTCAGATCCTATACCTCAAAGTTCATTTTTTTAGAGGCCCAGGCTCCATATCATTGAGGATCTTACAACCCAATTGAGAGGCCAACCTGTACAATAAAATTAAATAATATTTCAAGAAAGTACATAATTAACTGCATTTGGAATAAGGAATGTTATACAAGGAGTTAGGCTTTAAAGCCAGGCAGACATAGATTTGATAATAGATTAATAGATTTGTTACTTAATGACTTTGTGAATTTAGGCAAATCATATACTCTTTTTAAAGTTCACGTGTTTTAGTTTCATGTGTAAAATAACAAGTACTTCCCAAAGTTGTTTTAGGAGATTAAAAAAACAGATATGAGCACCTGGCAAACAACAACAGGTATATTAACTTGCTTCCCTTATTCTGCAGTCCACAGTATTAGTGATAATTAAATCCTCTAGCTTTCTGTGTGCAGTGAGAAGGGTCAATTAAGCTCAATAATGTTTAATATAATCTTATTTTTACTAAATGGGTTGGGAAGAATCAATAGTGGCTGTGCATAAAGTAAAAAATCGGAATTTAAGGTAAAGAATTGTATCCTCTTTTATTGTTGTAATGAGTCAGGAGAAAGTTTCAATGTTGAATTCCATAAAGGCTTTTATGCTTCATTCAAACTGTCTTCTATAAGTCATTTTTAATATTCACTAACCTAAAATGTACTTTAAGAAGCATTATTTGAAAGAGATATTTTTTATTTGAATAACTAGATTATTTATAGTTATTAAAATGAAATACAAAATGATTAAAATTAATATTGTCTTTAATATTAAATATAATTAGTAATTAACTTTAATATAAAACATTCAATATATTTGACTACGTGTATACACAGCCATCCCTCCGTATCTACAGGGGATTAGTTCTAGGACCACTCAAAGATACCAAAGTCCAAGAATGCTCAAGGTTCTTATATAAAATGGCACACTTAACATATATTAATAAGTTATCCTTACCCTCTCATATGCTTGAAATCATCTCTAGATTACTTATAATACCTATATGCTATGTAAATAGTAGCTATACTGCCTTTTAAAAATTTGTATAATTCTTATTGATTCATTGTTATTTTAATTGTTTTCCCATTTTCTATCTGTAGTTGGTTGAATTCACAGATGCAGAACTTATGGGTATGAAAAGCCAACTGTATTTCACTTTGCATGAAGATATGACATTAAGCAGATACTAAGTCTGTGTTTGATCAATAGCAGTTTACATTGGTAAATGAAAGTATAAAATGGAGGAATATTAGATTAAAGATTGGTGTTTTGTTTATTAATTTATTTGTTCATTATTTAATTAGCTTTTGGTTGTTTGTTTAGTAACAACTAGTTACCCCCATATTATCGATTCATATTCAGGTATAATCATAAAATTTCAAAATTAAATTTTATTTGTAATTACATATTTTTGAAACATGGCGACCTATACCGTTTTAGAGGTATATTTTTAATAGGTTGGGGGAAGAGGCATTAGATAAGAAAAGGAGTTACAGATTCTGTGTCATATAATGGCAGCACATGGACACAGGGAGGGGAACATCACACACCTGGGCTTGTTGGGGGTGGAGGGATAGGGAAGGGATAGCATTAGGAGAAATACCTAATGTAGAAGACGGGTTGATGGGTGCAGTAAACCACCATGGCACGTGTATATCTGTGTAACAAACTTGCACATTCTGCACCTGTACCTCAGAAGTTAAATTATAATAATAATTGTAAAATGGCAGCACAAATGTAAATAAAGCTTGCCTCCCTCCCCCATCCTCAAGACACTAACTCTGAACCTAGTGATATCCCATAATGAAATTACTCACACATTTTCTCTTTGGATATGTAGTAGGCAGTTCTTTGAAGTCATATGCAACATTAAAAAGTTACAGCAGAAGGCAACTTCTATTGGGGAATTGGGCACCATTTCCACAAGTTAAAATGCTGCCTGTCTACTCAGAGGAGTAGATGGGTAATAAGGCTGAGGACATTACTACAATGCTGCGGCACTTTGTAAAATACAGGTGAAGGTGGGATACAGAGGTACTTAGATGGTGGGGAGGTGGAAACACACAATCTGCCAGGGTAAATTGTGATCTTTATCATTTCTATCTGAACAACTCTAAAACTCAATTTTGATACTGCAGAAGAATAACGACAACGTGCCACGTTTCAAATTTTACACCGTAGTCTTTTCTTGTGTATTACAAAATGTATTTTATCATATTTCTGAGAGTTACTAGTATAATTTGTTTTATATTATTTCTCTCCTTTTTGAGATTCTGGCAAGTAATATGCATTTGTGCATACGTGGGTATGTCAAGGCAATTACTATATGCTATAAATGAGGAAAGGAGGCACTTGTACCCTCCCCATTTCAACTTTACCTACTTTTGAAAAGGGCAACAGTAGAAGAGAAAAAAGAGAAATTAAAGCTCACATCTACTATTAGCAGTAGCTGAAAGCAAGAGAAAGCAAATATAGTTTCTGTAGATTACCCAGCATGAAAAAAGAACTCCTATCTGCCTGCTCACTGCTTTTTTAATGCCGGGGTTCTACTTCTTTCATTAGAGATTTTAGTGCAAATTGTAACCACATGACAGTGAGAATCAGCTACCTCAGTCATCTGAACTGCTATTGTTTTCCAAGGAACATAGTGTACTATTAATAATTACATATATACACACACACACACACACACACGTATACACACATATATCTCTACAAAATGAGTCAGTTCAATGAAAAGTGACCTCTTTTATAATTTTGAATTATTATTATCAAAGCCCATTAGTAAACACAAATTAATTAGTAGAATTTAAGAGTAGTGGCATTTGAAAGCATCCTTAATTCCTTCAGCCTTTACAGTTTCTTATTAGGTTTATATCCTGAACTATGAATTAACCGGTACTCAGTCGGTGGGTCAGTTAATATTTCAAAGGATAACTTGCTAGAGACATCTATGGTAATAAAAGAATTATTTTCTCTATACTTCTAGAAATTTATACCCTCTTGAATATGAATTTAGGGGGGAAAATATCAGAGAGGTTTTGTGCCATGTGTACCTAAAAAACATTTTTGCCTACCTATAAAACTATATACTGTCATGATATTTGGTTACTTAGCCATTTACCCAGATATTCAAAAACAGTCAGTTTTCTATATGTGTGTGCTATCTGCAGGAAAACAATTTCTGATAATAACTACAAAAAGATTTAAGTAATATGTAGAAGCCTACATCTAATTGTTTTGAATAAGGACTTGCCAAATCTGTCTTGTCTATGTGACTCATTTGGCCACTAAAATAATACAGCTTAGTATATATTATGCTATTACCCCAGATTGTGTTTCCTTCAACTTTCTTATTTCAGTCTACAAGGTTATCTGAATAATGAAGGGAAAATTACCTGCATTTTTCTCCTTAGATCCTTTTACAGATGTTAAAAATTTCCCCAAGTTTAAATGACTTTTTTTCTTAGCTCAGGGGTAGTTTGATTAGAAATCTCAAAATAGTCTTTTCATATACATACTTAAAAACATTATTGTCCAATATACAGATAGAAAAGAGAAACCCTGCTGCTACTCCTACTTCCTCAACTCCTACTTCCATAGCCCACAGCAGGACTCAATGGCATATTCTGTATATGCAATCAAAAATCATTTAAGAAAGACAGAGAGCTATATGCTGACTACCTGCAGCAAATTATCCGAATATCCTAAACATAAGAAAGTCTCATGCATTGAGATAAATTCAGAATTAAATCAAACATAATCCTGAAGGCTAAGAACTTAAAAAAAAAATCAGAGACATTAGTGAACCTCATCTCCACCCTGTGAAAACCCCATAAACCAAACCTTATCTTAAATACAAAACTCCAGAGGAGTATAGGAAAGGGTACAGGCTTAAAATAAATTTAAACGACAAGAACAAACTAGACTGGAATTGGGGAACTACCATGTATTGCTTGGGGTGACAAATTATTTAATATTTTTGCCTCTCAGTTTTCTCATGTGTAAAATGGGAATAATAATAATGTTTATCCATAGTATTTTAATACATCAAGTTAATAATATAAGTAAAGAATAAATATATATATATATTTATTATGTCTTGACTCTCCTTTTGTCTCTAGTTGCAGATTCTAATGCAAATTAGACTTTTCCCTGAAAATATTATAGACCGTAACATCTTCTCAAATGAATGTCTGATCCCGTTTTTCTACCCTCTGGCAGAAAGGATATGCCTGCTTCTTGCTCACAAATACAACTTTCTGACCAACACTTACACCATCTTCAAAGCTCTTCATTTCAATTCTAATTCTTTCCGGTAGTGTTTTCTTCTGATAAACTCATTTCTAAAAATTCCAAGGTCTTCATATTTGACTCAATTTCATCTACCATCATCTAGATAAAAACCACCACAGTAATAATAAAAACAATCTACCACTTTTAATTTGTGTAGTGCTTCAGTATTAATAAAAAGTGTTAATGTGTATTGTCTTACTTGATCCTCAGAAAGCTCATGTTCTAACAGCAGATATCAATATCTCCTTCAAGGGCTGAAGAAATAAATGAACTTCAGAATGTTTTCCCAAATGGCAAAGCCAGAATTAAACCCAGGTCCCTCTAATCCCAGAATTCTTCTGCTATGTCATATTGCCTTTTTCAACGACGATTTTCATGTTGATGTCTGTTTATTAACTTTATCTCCTAGATTTTTAGACTTACTGACTTTCTAGTAGCTCCTCAAAACCTTTTATGCCTCTATACACTTCATATGCACCACATTTTCCCACTAACATTTTTTAAAAACATATAAAATAGCTTTTCATTTGGAGTGCACACCATTTTCAGGAACATTATATAGAAACCCTGGAAGCTGTGGGGAGCTCCCAGAAATGCTTCTGAGATACTAACCTGTTTCCTTAAGTGGGAAGAGCCCTCTCTCTGTTGAGAACCACTGATACATTTCTGAGATCCTTATCCTCACCTGTTTTTTCTCTCCAAATATTTCTATCAAATATCCACCTACTTATTGCTTGCACTCAGATCTTCGGTTGTTTTTACCCTCCCTACGCATACACATACCCTCCCAAACACATGACACAAACACTCTTTAATTAAATAAACTCTCCTCCTCTGCACACAGATTTTCCTTTCTCAGATTCCTAAACCAGTTTTTCTTTACTTCGACCCATTCTAGTGTTATTGATTTGGATAACAAATCAATTTTTTGATGAGTCTTCAATCACCAATCCTCTTCTGCAATGAAACTTCTTTTTAAAAATGAAATCTTTCTAACCAAATAAAACAGATTGATACACAGCCCTCATCTTCCTTGAATTCTGTTAATTGACTCTGACTGTTTAAAACATTTCTTTCTCCTTAATATTGCATTTCTTGTTTTAATTTTATTTTTGCCATTCTCAATATCCTTTTTTGTCTTCAAAGTATTCTTCTTCCTCTTCTTTCAAATTCTGTGAACATGAAGTACAAATTATCTTCACTTAGATGGCTTGCTAGCAACTAACTTTCAATATGTTTAAACTAGAGCACATCTTATTCAGAACTGAACCTTCTGATTTTTACCACAAAAACTGATTCTCTCTTCTACAACACAAATTTTTTCCATCGCAGTCTTATTCTGGAATTCTCTAGTTTTGATGCTTTCTTTCCTCCTAATGCTCTTAGGTTACCAAGTCCTACCACTACATCGAATGCTTCCCTGGACTACGGTTAAAGGGAGTGGCATCGCTTTCGACTGACGGGTTTTCGCAGCTGCAGATCACTAAGCCTTTGTGCTCCTGGGAGAAGCTCTACTTGAGCAAAACCCTGAAAGAAGTGGAAAGAAGCTACAAGTTATATGATATGAAAAAGAAAAAAAAAATTAAACATATTTTCTTATCCAAGCATTTCTATTGCCTGTCATCTCCACTGTCCAGACCCTTATCACATTATGTCTATACTTTTAGTGTTTTAATAGAAAAGTAACACGTAAAATGGATATGGTTATAATGTTACGAGATATTTTATCGTATCCCTTTATTTGAATATTATGCCATACAAAGGTGGCATTATATGACTGCCCAGATTTGACAGAAGAGAACATTGAGACTTAGAAGGATTAAGTGTATTTCTTATGACAACTTCAACTGAACTCATCAGATTCAAAATCTTGCCCTATGTCTATTTTGCTCTTCTGTCTCCTAACTTGTATATCTGAATTTGTACAATCTCTGGAAGATGAGTCTCGTGGTAAAAATATTTTGATCATGAAATAGCAATGATCATATAATGTTTATCTTGTAAAACTGAAACTCAGTTTTGAAGGTCTTCTAAACGCTAACAGTTTCACCTCTCTAATTTTATTTCTTGCTTTTCCCCTACTACCCTTGCTCTTTCTAGACTAGTCTTTTCACCATCCTCCAAACTCAGAGGTTTTCCAACTCTGAATTCATTCATATAGATTTTGATTTTAAAAAGCCCTATATTCTCTCCTTTTTACTTTAATCTTCTTGATCACTTAAAATGTGTTTCAAATTTCGCTTTCTCTACAAAGTCATTTATATAATGAGTATATTTATAACTATGGTTTTCTACATGTGTGAGTATGTGTAAACACGTTCTAAAATGGAGAAGACAATCACACATTCAGATCTTTACCCCTGGTTTTTATGGAAAGTGTTGTGAAGACACAGACATTGGATTCTATGTACAATATGCCTCCTTTATGAAAGAAAAAAAATCTCATAAAGTGGGGATTATCTTAAAAAACTTACACATTCCCGTGAAAATGATATGACGACTACGAAAATTTTCTTTTAGAAAATTCTTAGTTTTTATAATTTGCTCATATTTGGGATCTTGTCTCTCCAACTGTCTTGTTAGCTCTGTGAAAGTACTGTCATATGCATCTTTGTTTCCCTGCAATGCCAAGATCATCGCTGAGCTGATGGTACACTTGAGAATAAAAACAATGGAAAAAAGTCTAAGCAGACCATAGCTTCCAAAGGATAAAGAAACCACATACTGTACTGATCTATGTTTTGCTGTTAACCCGCTTCAGAAAAGAGGCCAGCTAAGCCAGAGGTACTGAATAATTGGTAAAAATATTTGCATTTAATGAAATCACATGTTAAATATTATATTTTTCCCCAATATATTTGTTACCAATTTCTCACAAGGCCATGTATTTACTTCACCAAAGAACTTTATGTGAATCTTCTGTCCCTTTTTTGATAGTTTTTAAAAGTTAATAGGAAAAAGATAAATCTAAGCAGATTCTCACTGTTTGCTTTACAGGTCAAACCCTTACTTCATCTGAGTACATCTAGCCTATGATTCTCCCAAGAACTGTCCTGGGAGCAGATAGATGAAGCAGGGCCATCTGTCAACTTGGAAAAGATCCCACACCAGAGATAGACAGGTTGCATTTTGCTCTAGGCACTGATTGAGCCATTTACAGGGGATTTACCCATGGTAAAGAAACATAATCTGATTTAGCAGTTCAGGTTGTGTATTTAAAAGATCATGCAAAGAAGTCTGTGACACACATAAAGACACACTGGCTGTTAAAAATATTTCACAGGGTAATATATACAAGTATTGGGTAGGAAAAAGATAAGAGATACCCAGGTAACTTTTGATAAGGAGTAGAACCTTCATAGAAAGCCAAGGTGAAAACAAACAACAATACCTACTTTCTTTCTAGATTACGTAGATGGAAAATACTTTAAAAGGGCTCATTGCTAAAATGTGAGGCACTACCTAAAATGAATAGTTACACAGATGAAAAAGTAAACAGGTGAACTCTAATGATGACTATAATTCTAAAATTCTAAAAATTTTCTGCCTTATTTATAAATTGCACCATAAAAAATACTAAATAAAAAGTGTTCACATAAAATATATAGATGTGAAGTTGTTGGAGAAAGGAAGGGAAAGAATTATTTGTAATATATCGTCTTTCCTATTAAAGGGGAAATAAAATAGAATTGCATATTTTCAAAGCCATGCAATGAAATAGAAGTATTATCATCAGCATTGTTATGAAAGATAAAATAAGAGACAGCTTTGTTCATGGACTTATTCCCAGAGATTCAGAAAGTAAGAAGTAGGGCATAGAGACCTTTTATCCCTACTACAAAGATTATATCTAAAGAAATAAAAAATACAATTCCCTAATGGTTTATTTCATTCCATATTTCAGAATGAAATCTTTTCGTTTGAAAAAGTCTTATTTATAGAATATAAGAAATGGGAAAATCTTTAGAAATTATTAAAATCTAACTCTCTAATTTTACAAAGTGTTAGACCCAGAAATTTTACCTGAGATGAATTAAACATTGTGACCCAGATATTTGTGTTTATTTATTCAATGATACATAGATGATAGAAAAAAGGAAGACGGTAATTGCGGTCTCCTAAATACCAATGCAGTGTTCTTACTACTCTATCTTGCACTCATGTCTGACGATGAGGGGGAAAAAAAAAAAAGCAGCCTCTGGCATTTGGGAACTGACCTGGCACTCACAACTAGGCTTTGATTTTCTTCTACTGAACATAAAAAATTTCACAGAAATATCAACATCAGAAAGGCCATGCTGTGCTATCAATGAGAATTGAGACAAAAACAAGACTATCCATAATCATGGCTCAACACAAACAATATGATCATTGTCTCAGCCATAAAAAAAGACCAAACATCTCAATACCGACTAATATGCTTGACTGCTGCTGCTTTACCAATTACATCTCTAGCCTCAATTTTTTTCTCCTGCCTTATAGATATTTATTATGAATCCAATCATAGAATTGTTTCTGCTTCCTGACAACATCCAATCTGGAGCAAATCCATGCTTTTGTGAATCTTTCACAAGCTCAATTCCTGTAAATATTTTCTAACAACCTCTTACTGAGATACTTTTTTATTATGCATTTTCTCCCTTTTTTCAAAGAGCAATAAAACCATCGTATTCAACTACAGTCTACTTTCCCAGTGTTCTATGGTTAAAAGGTAATGACAATAAAAAAACAATTTGTTAGAAAAAAAGATAACCTATGATGAACTATCTTAAAGGTAGTTCACTATTGTATTAAAATTAAAATAGCTTGCTTATATGACATAATCAATGCTAATATTTGGAGTGTTCTTACATTTAATTAAACTCATCCAAGATTACTTACATATAAACACCCTCTTATATCTCCAAATTATGGAATGTCTTTCTGTGACTTATGTATTGCAAAATTTCTTATTCACGATATGTAAAAAGTGGGAAGAACTTTAGAAATTATTAATTCTGAGCTTCTCATTTTACAATGAGTTAGATCCAGACATTTTACCTAAGATAAATTAAACATTGAGACCCAGATGTTTTTGTTTATTTATCCTAGAATACATACTCAAGAAAAAATTTAGTTCTTGGACTTCCACTTCTGGACAAGATTAGGTAGCAGAAGTTGGACTATGGCCTTCACTTGAAACAGCTAGAATAAAGAACAAAATATGGAAACAATGGTTCTTAGAAAATTGAACATCAGGCAAGAAAAGACAGTGATCCCCGAGAGATGGAAAATGAAAAGGTGAGTTTCATTGGCCCAGGTTTTCTGTCTAGAGATTAATTCTGGGTCACAGTGCTGAGACGGAAAAATTGAAGAGTTCAATGGCATTCCTGAGTGGAGTAGAAAGAACTGGGAGTTCAGACAAATCAAGGTGGCTAGAATTTGCATGACAAAAGTCTCCTGCAAGAGAGAGTGATGCAGAAAGAGAACTCCAGAGATCTGCAGAGGGTTCCCCTTCTGTATCCATTTGAGTACTGATCATTACATATATGCAAACTCTCTGGAGCCAGAGAAAGAAAAACATAAGGCCAGACAATAGCTGTTCTCAAAAGACAGAGTGGAAACCTCATTAACTCATGAGGCATCCATTGGGAGAGCAACTGGCAAACATTTCCTTAAAGGATCAGGCTATGTGGACCACACAGTCTTTGTTACAACTACTCCACTGTCATTGTAACACAAAAGCAGCCAGAGAAAATAGAAAAATGGAAAAACACAACCATGGTTGTGTTTCAATATACTTTATTTATCAAAACAATCTCAATCTTCCAGCTGGAGTTTGCTACTTTTGCCCAAGAAAGGTCCTGCCTTGGTATTGAAAAAATGTTAAGTCTGTATTAAATGCTTTTTCTGGTCTGGTCCCACATACAAAGCATAAATCAAGACCTGAAAGGAACAAACAGTTCTCATTTAACCAAACTGCATCCCAGAAAAAAGTTCAAAAATATTTTAATAAATATTTAAAAATCCAGTATGCAAAAGGATAAAATTTATGTCATTTATTAGATCTAATATTTCCAGGTATGCAAAGATGCAGAAAAATATCACACTTAATGAGAAAAATCTTAGTTAACTGAAACATCCAAAGATGACACAAGTAACTAAATTAGCAGAAAATGACATTAAAACGGTTATTAAAATTGTATGGCATATACTCAATAACTTGGATAAAACATTTAACAATTAAAACACAGGACGAAGATTCAAATTGAACTTCTAAAGATGAAAGCTAAAATGTCTGCAATGAAAACCTATTCTGGTAATGAGTAACTTCTGATTAGACATTGTATGAAAAAGGATTAATTACCTTGAAGACATTGCAATAGAAAATACAAAACACCAAAACACCAAAGTGAAACACAAGTTAAAGAAACATGAGAAAACTGAACAGAATATCACAGAACTGGCAGACAACTCAAGTAGCATAATATAAAATGTAATTGAAGTCCCTGAAGGAATAAAGAAAGAAACAGATAAAACACCTAAAGATAAAATGACTACATTTTTTCCCAAATTTCTTAAAACCTATAAGCCCACAAATCCAAGAAACTCTAGGAAACTCAAACACAAGAAACATGAAGAAAATTATACCAAGGCATACAGTAATCAAATTGCTTTATACCAGTGAAAGAAAGTTTTAAAAGCAGCTGTACACAAATGTACACAATGATCTCTTCTGTACACAAATGATCTCTTCTTGAAATAGTGCAAGTTACAAGAGAAACATCATTTGAGTACTGAAAGCAACAGGAATGACAACCAAAAAAAATAAAAAAGAAAAAGAAAGAAGACAGTAAATAATCAATACCATCAACATAAAATTCTTTATGCACTAAAAACATCCATGAAAAATAAAAGCATGTTTCTAAAGAAAAAGCCTTTAAAACCTGGGGGAAAAAAAGGATTTTGAAGATATTCAAAATCTAAAAGAATTAACCACCAACAGATTTACAACATAAGCAATTATAAAGACAGTTATTTGAGCACAAGGAAAATAATACAGTTTGGGAATCTGGCTATAAACAAAGAAATGGAGACTAGCAAAACCGGATATTTTATGGGTATACAAAAAGAATTATTTATGCCTACTTAAGTATTACTCAACTGTTTAATGGCAAAAAAATGAAGTCTTATGAGTCTTATCTCTTATATAGAAATAAAATGTATGACAACAGTGGTACAAAGTCTGGGAAGAAATAAATAGAAGCATACTGCCGTAAAGTTCTTATACATGATACCTGTATATCACTTAAAGGTAGATAGACTTTGATATGTTAAAGACATATACCATAAACCTTAAAGCAATCAATGGCTGGGAAGGATGTGGAGAAGCTGTATCACTTATACAACACTGGTGGGAGGGTAAATTGATATAGCCACTCTGGAAAACACATATAATTACATACACACAAATGAGTGCATGCAAATCTGGAGATATTTAATTAAGGGATGTGGGTTTTATCAAAGTATATGTTATGGCTATGATATTATATTATAAGCATACAAGATGTTATTTTTCAGGAAAACTGAGTGAAGATATGCAATATTTCTTTGTATTATTTCTTACAATTTCTTGTGAATATATAATTCCCTAGAATTATCTCAAAGTAAAAGGAAACAAAAAAAACCAAAAGGATCAAAAGAGATATAAGTGTATTTCAAAGCAAATGATATTAACAAGAAGAGGTGATAAAGGGGGCAATTCATCAACATAACAAACTTAAATTTTGTGTACCTAAAAATAGAGCTTTAAACTACACAAAGCAGAAACTGACAGAAAGTTTAAACAGTAATAGAAAAACCCACAATTAGAGTTGGAGTTTTCAATGGCTTTCTTTCAATCGGTAGAACAAGTAGACAGAAAATCAGAGACTTGTGCAACATTTTTGTAACTGACATTTGTAAAACAGTTCACTAGACAAGAACACATTTTTTGAAAGCAGTGATTGGCAAACTTTTTTCTGTAAAGGATCAGAAATAAAACAATTTAGACTTTGCAGGTCATATACCCGGAGTCATGACTACCCAACTTTGTCTTTGTAACAGAGAAGCAGCCATAGATAATACATAAATGAATGAAAGTAACTATGTCCAAAAAAAAACCACACTGTAAGCTAGATAGGGCCATGGGCTGTGGTTAGCCAACTATTTTTTCAATGTGTACATGAAACATTTAACAGATTAGATTACCTTATAATTATGATTATACTATTGTAAATATGAACATAATTATATCTATAGTGTTATTAATATAATTATAATTGTATTATAACCTGTGTATCATGATATAAAACCAAAAAATGGATTAAAATCACAATGAAATCTGATAGTTCCCTTGACCCCTTCATAAGACTCACAAACAGGTTGGCTTGTTTACTGAACCCACAGCTCTCAACCCCTCACAGGAGGGGGAGCCTGCAGGTGAGCAGGTGCAGAGGCCAGGATGAGCACTTCTGGGTAACCAACAGGAGCAGAACTCCATGCAAACCTGCAGCAGCATCTAGGGTTTGCCCATGACCTCCAGAGCCTCTGAGGGCATGTGTTACAGTGTCCTCTTTTACTTTTGCTGTCTGTGGATGGCTTAAGTGTTAGACAGCTCAGTGGAGGTTCAGTGTGACAGCCCTTTGCACTCACACCCAGGTCCTTGTCTGGCATCCAGGAGGAATCAGGTCACACAAATGAATTAAAAGGTGGTGACTGTGGAGTACTTTATTGAGTGGTGGAAGTGGTTCTCATTAGGAAGGGGAGCTGGAAAGGGGATGGCATGGGAAGGTAGTCTTCCCCCTTCAGAGAGACGGCCTGAGAGTGAAACCTCAGAGAAGAGTTCAGTCATCCCTCACCAAACTCTTTTCTGAGGACCCACTGTCAAGCGTCAAGCCATCCCTCTGAAGTCAAACTGCTTTTCTCCAATGTCTGGCTGCTTCTTCTTTTCTCTCCTTCTCTGCTGCTCTGCCACTCTGCCACTCTTGCCAGTGGAGCCTGGGGTTTTTATGGGTACAGGATTGGAAGCAGGGCAGGCCAGAGTGGTTTTGGAAAAGGCAACATTCAGGTCAGAAAACAGGAATGCCTGTCTCACTTTGGGCCATGGGTTCAGGCTTGAAGGTGAGACTTTGCTGGGGACAGCCCTATTCTACTCAGTAATTTTCCCTGTCTCCTGTCTGTATTAATACAAAATATTTTCTCTAACCAACTACTATGAGATTAAGCTATAAGTCTCTAAAGGAAGTAATAAGATAAATTTCCAAAGACTTGCAAATTAAACCATACATTTCTAAGTAATTTATGAGTTAAGGAAAACATCAGAAAGAAAATTAAAGATATCTTGAATCAAGTGAAAATCAAACAGCATATCTAAATTTGAGAAAGGCAGGTAAAATATTAAATGGAAATATATAGCTTTAAATTTTTATATCAGAAATGAAGAAAAATCCCAAAACAGTCATCTCAGCTGATAGTCTAAAAACATTTTCTTAAAGACTCAGAGAGTATTATTTTAGGCTTCTAGGCCTTATATTCTCTGTCACAGTTACTCAACTCTGAGGCTGCAGGGAGAAAGCAATCACAGACAATATCTAAACAAATCAGTGTGGCTGCATTCCAATAAAAATGTATTTACAAAAACAGGTTCTGACTCATGGGCTGTAGTCTGCAGACTCATATCTAGGCTTTACCCTCACAAAACCAGGAAAGAAGAACGATCAAACCAAAGAAGGGAGCAATTAACAAAAGATAATGGCAAATATCAATGTAATTCTTAACAGGAAAGCAATAGAGAGAATGAATGAAATCAAGTGTTTCTTTGAAGAGATCAAGAAGAATGATAAATTTCTAGTCATATAGTTTAAATGATAAAACAGAGGGCAAATAAATTACCAACATGAGGATTAAAAGATGAGACATGATTGAAGAACCTATAGGTGTCACAATGACAAGGAAATATTATAAATAATTTAGGTTAAGAAATGTAATAATTTAGATAGAATGGAAAAATTATTTGAAAGACCTAAATTACCACAATCTTACTGTGTATCTATCACAATCTTACCACAAAGAAAACTACAAGACCTGATAGCTCCACTTATGTACTCTACCAAACATTTAAGGAGTAAAGGTTACAAATTTTATATGAAAGTTTTCATAATTTTTCAGATCATTTCTCAATTCATTTTATGGGGCTAGAATTGCCCTCATATCAAAATCATACAAGCAAAACAAACTATAATATTTCTGATGTATACAGATGAAATGTTCCTCACAAAATTTTAGGAAATTAAATGAAGTAATATATTAAAAATATTTTATAAACAAGTAAAGTTTATTCATGGAATGCAAGGTTGGTTTAACATTCAAAGTGACCAATCTAATTCACCATATTAACAAATTTATGAAGTCATATGATCAACATTTATAGCTGTATAAAAGCATTTGAAGCAATTTGATATAATTTTGTGTTCAGAAAAACAATCTCTTGGAAAACCAGGATCAAAAGTGAACATCCTCAGGCTGGAAACATTTCCATGTGACAAAAAACTATAATTGATCTGATATTTTAATGGTGAATAGAGAATACATGTTTCCTAAAATAAGAATTAGGGCAAAATAATGATTCTTCCCTCATCTATCTAATTTTGTAATGAAAATACTAGCTTGTGTGATAGGGTAAGAAATAGAAATAAAATACACATTGTAGGAATGAAGAAGTAAGACACTTTTTAGTCACAATGACATGATTATCTTTCTAAACTCCTAATTAAAAATTCTTACTACAAAAAAAACCTTCTAGATCCAATAGGTGTGTTCAGCAAGTTTACAGGATACATTTTTAATACACAAAAATCAATTTCATATATAAATATTATCAGTAAACAATCAGAAAATTATTTACATGCGCATATAAAATGTAAAATATTTAGAATTAAATTTAACAAAATTTTCAAGACCTCTGCTTGGAAAACTATAAAACATTGCTGAGATAAATTAATAAACACTCCCCCAAATATAAAGTTATACTATGCTTATGAATCAGAAGATTAAATATTCTTAAGATATTTGTTCTCTGTAGATTCAGTCAGCTTCTTACCAAAATATGAAAATATTTTGAGGTGGAAACTAAAAAATTGATTTTATAATTTATCTGAAAATGTAAATGATCTAGAATATTCAAAACATATTTGAAAAAAAAAGGAGAAATGTGGGAGGACTTGCACTACCTAACTTCAATATTTACTATAAAGCAGTAAGCATTAAAGTGTGATATTGCTGCAAATAATGACATGCAGATTGTTAGAAATAATACAATTTAGAAATAGACACACATATCTGTAGTCAATTGACCTTAAGTAGAGAAGAATGGTAAATTAATGAAAGGTGATAATTTATATAAAACATCTAACACAATGTTTGTCACATAAGAGACAGGTGCTGTTTTTTATTATAATTCTAATTGTAATTAATATTTTTATAGTGTTCATAGTTTGAGCTTTTGAAACAAAATGCTTGTGTTTGAATTCTGAATCCAATGCTCATTGGCTATGGGACCTAACCTCAGTTTTCTTCTGTTCAATGAGAGTAACAATAGTAGTAAATACTGCATGTAGTTGTCTTTAAGATTAAATACATTAATACACATAGAGCACGTAGTATCTATGAGTATCTTTTTTTGATAGAAATGCATGCTTGAACCACCAGTTTATATAAAACCTGGAAAAAAAAACCAGAACACGTTTCTCATGCAGTAGGTACTCATAAAGTAAGAGATGCCATTATATTTTAAGACTGCATAAAGCTTTGTTAGAATTAATGATTTTTTAACAAGAAAATCTTTGAAAACCTGACATAGTTAGAAAAACATTTTTAAAAATAATATATTCAAAATATATATAAAACATAGAATGCCTTTCAAATTCTTTTTATCTTGTTTTTCAGGCATAGCTAGACCTGACTGTACTAATTAAAATACATCTGAGTTTCTTCTTCCAACTAAGCTAGTCACAATTCATCTATAGCCTGGAAAAACTGAAACAGATTATTTACATAAATAAAATTATGCTTCTCAACTTTACAATCCACCAATTAATTATTGCTGGAGGCGAGATCATTGCTCCTCTTTATCTGAAGAAATAAATATTATTTATGTCGTTTAAGAAATCATATTGTGAGAAGGAGGTGAAGTAGATGTATATAGTATTGCCTGTCAATGATAATAAACATGGAACTGGAACACAATTAATTTTTATTAAAGTTAACCATTTCATTTTCTTTTAAGACAAAGCTAGTGGCTTTGATTTGTGGCCAAAGATAATATCAAGGGTCTTAAACCACAAAACATGTCATTATATCCCGTAAGTAAATGTGCAAATGTGTGTATTCATTTTTCTTCATAGCATCTACATTTTGGATATGGTATCAGTAATTCATACTTATCTAAAGTTCAAGTGTTATTTCAACATTTGGTAAGGATTATTTTTCTGTTTTGTTTTGGCAATATATTTTTCAACATTTTAAATTATTTTTAACAGTTGATATAATATTATGATTTATTACTTCAAGATTAAGAAGGACAAAACCTTTCTTTAAACAAGGGCCTCTCAAGTAGGTGGAATATTCTGCAAACACCATCTCTTCTGTCGTAATAAAGAGCTTGAAACCAATAGTCACTGAATAAAGCTATTCAAAATCCTTAACCACAGATTGTTTATTTATTGATTCATTTATTTAAAAGATACTTGTTGATTGCTTACTATGGAAGGAACTCTTCTAGGTTCTGGGAAAAGAGCAGTGAACAAAAATATCAGAAATTTTTATTCTCATGAGGCGTCTTTCTATTTGAGGAGGTATCTATTTTTTAAAATATGATAAATATTGTGATATGTTAGAGAGTGATAAGTGCAAGGTGAAAAAATAGAAAAACAGGATATGAATTTTCAGAAGATTGTTACATTAAGTTCTCCAATGTTATTGTAAACTACTTAATTTCATTAAATTTAATTTTCCTAGCCAAAAACAGAGCTAATATAATCACTTTGATAACTTTTGAAGATTGAGTAAGAATACCCTAAAAACACCTGACATAATAGTTGGACTTAACAGACGACCATTAAGTGAAAACGGACACTATTTGGCTCCCATAGTGAATATTTTATAATTTATTCTATTTTTAGATACAATTAATTTTACATCGATGAGACATCTATAACCTCTCTTATAGTTTGATTTCAAAAGTGACAAATTGGAATATATACCTAATGTTTAGTATTAGCTAGATCTATTTATTTGCAGAGAGAATGCATTTGATACATCAACTGCTCACCAATGGCCTTGAGTCTCCCAGAAAGTTGTAAGCAAATTAATGGGGACAGCCCATATTTCTCCAGGTCTTACCTGCCTGCTGGTTCAAGTCAAACATTATAAATTATAAAATTAAATTAATTTTATAAGTGTTATACATTTTATATGTGCATATATGTGTTAATGTGGCATTATTTGTGCCTAAATTACACACATATAATCATATTCTAATACCACAAAAAAACTCTCCTCACCCTGAGACAAGGATATCTTGGAAGCTCCCCAAGGTATTTCACATGAGCTTACAAACAATCCATATTGTGTCCTGCCACCTGCTGCCCTTTGTTGCTGTCTAGAACTGTAAAGTGACTTAAGAATGTCATCTCCCCCTCTCTCACTACTTTGCTGTCAGCCACCCCCATGAGAATAGGTATCCTGGAACAAAAATGGCTACACCAGCTTTCTTGTGTTTAGTGTTTACTTAAATTCCTTTCCCCAAACTTTTACTCTTTACTTTTATCAGTTTTTATATTTTAAGTGTGTTCTGTTAAAAAGCAAAGTAATTGAGTTTTTTACACAGTGTCTAAATATATGTTGCTATATTTACATTTATTTCTACCACTTTATTCTTGCTTCCTGTTTGTGGGTATTTTCCAATTATTTTTTTTCTCTGCTTCATGTCTTATTTTGTGCTAACATAAATTATTTTTTCTAATTCTATTTTTATCCTCTTCTGTTTTAGAAAAATAACTATTTGTGTTTGGTAAGCCTTGAAATTGATATGCACATACCTAACTTAATGGTTTAATTTTCTAAAGTTTTTACCCTCCTTCTACACAGCTTAAGGACCCCAAGATGTTCTCACCTCTCCTAGCTTACATGCTATTATTATCCTATGTTTTAATTGTGACATTTTCAAAGTGTCTACAGTTTAGAAATAATTAATGATATTACTTTTGCTATGTAGTCAATATTATATTAGATTTTCCCATATCTTAATTTTTTAACTCACCATTTTTAATTTCTTTTTCTTTCATAACTTCCTGTGGTGTTTGGGGATGCCTTTCTGAGAGGTTTTATTTTTGCTTTGACCAGAATCACAAGCAATTACAGATGTAATTATCTTTCAAATTTTGTAGGTACAGACTTTTAGAAAACATGTGTAGTGTAATTCAGGCCCACTGATATATAAGCATTTTTATTTATTGAATTTTAATCCCCAACTCAGCCAGAATTCAGATAAACAATTTTACTTTATTGTTGGCTTCATAGGTTAGTGCCAGCTCATCATTTTCTCAGTTGCAGTTTTAGGTGGGTGATTTCTAAACTGACTTTCTTCCCAGTATAGACTGAAGACTTAGTCAACAGCCTCCACCTCTCCATTAGCTACAGAAATCCTTCTGGAGTAGGCGTGGTCTCTAATGTGGTCCCACTTTCTTCCTGGCCTTACAGAAATATCTTTTTACAGGAGCAGCCATTCGTTAATTTCATACATTTTCTCTAGAATTTTTTGTGTCTGTGGCCAGAGGAGGGGAGAATTTTAATCAGTCCTTTACAAAATCTGTGAAATACAGACATACCTCATTTTATTGCTCTTTGCTTTGTTTCATTTCAAAGATATTAGATGTTTCACAAATTAAATGTTTCTGGCAACCTTGCGTTAAGAAAATCTATCTGTTCTATTTTTCAAACAGCACATGCTCATTCCATGTCTGTGTCACAGTTTGGTAATTCTCCCAATATTTCAAACTTTTTCATCATTATTCTATCTGTTATGGTGATCTATTTCACCAATATTTAATGTTACCATTGTTGTTTTGGGGTGCCATGAACTGCACCCATAAAAGATGACAAATTTAATCCATAAATGTTGTGAGTTCGGACTGCTGCACCAACAGGCCGTTTCCCATCTGCCTTTCTCTCGTCAGGCCTCCCCATTCCCTGAGACACAACAATATTAAAATTAGGCCAGTTATTAATCTTGCAATAGCCGCTAAGTGTTCCCAAGAAATGGAGACACACATATCTTTCACTTTAAATCAAAACCTAGAAATGATTGAACTCAGTAAAAAAGGCATGCCAAAAGCTGACATAGGCTGAAACTAGGCCACTTGCACAGAACAGCAAGCCAAATTTTGAATACAGAGGAAAAATTATTAAAGAAAATTTAAAGTGCTACTCCAGTGGACACACAAATGATAAAGCAAAACAGCCTTATTGCTGATATGGAGAAGGTTTGAACAGTTTGATAGAAGATCAAATCAGCCACAGCATTCTTTAAGCTAAAGCCTAATCCAGAGCAAGGCCCTAACTCTTCAATTCTGTGAAGACTGAGAAAGGTGAGGAATCTAGAGAAGAAAAGCTGGAGGCCGGGCGTGGTGGCCCACGTCTGTAAAGCCAGCACTTTGGGAGCCCGAGGTGGATGGATGACCTGAGATCGGGAGTTCAAGACCAGCCTGGCCCACATGGTGAAACCCTGTCTCTAATAAAAATACAAAATTAGCCAGGAGTAGTGTTGCACACCTGTAATCCCAGCTACTCAGGAGGCTGAGGCAAGAGAATCACTTAAACCTGGGATGTGAAAGTTGCAGCGAGCCGAGATCGCATCATTGCACTCCAACCTGGGCAAAAAGAAACCTCTGTCAAAAAAAAGAAAAAAGAAAGAAAGAGAAGAAAAGAAAAGAAAAAGAAAAGAAAGGAAAAGCTGGAAGCTAGCAGGAGTTGGCTTGTGAGGTTTAAGGAAAGACGCTATCTTCATAACAAAAGAATGCAAGGTGAAACAGCAAGTGTTGATGGAGAAGCTGCTGCAAGTTAACCGGAAGATCTAGCTAAGATAATTGGTGAAGGTGGCTATAGTAAACAACAGATACTTAATGTAGACAAACGTTGGAAGAAGATGCCATCTAGATCTTCCATAGCTGGACAGAAGTCAATGCCTGGCATCAAAGCTTCAAAAGACAGGCTGACACTCTTGTTAGGGGCTAACACAAGCTGGTGACTTCAAGTGGAAGCCAATGTTCATTTACCATTCTGAAAATGCCAGGACCCTTCAGAATTCTGCTAAATTTACTCTATCTGTGCTTTATAAATGGAACAACAAAGCTGGATGACAGCATATCTGTTTACAGCATGGTTTACTGAATATTGTATGTCCACGCCGACCCCAAAAATATACACAAACATCACCACCACTGCTTAGACAAATCCAATGGAGAAAGAAAGACATTAGAGTGACTGCAATTTTGCATTGACTGAGTTCCAAATAGAAATCACTATTTATTTAGAATTTACTAAGTTGTTTGCTGCTATCATTTGAAATGCCAGAGAAAAACAGAATAGATACTGAATTAGGAAAAAATAATTACTTGTATATTTGTGTTTATGGTCAGGAAACAAACTCTACTGCATGGCTTTTGTAATAGAGAGCCATGTTGCCATCTCAACTCCATAAGTTATTGGGGATCGTAGGATTCTTGTGTCATTCACACTGTACTCAAATGACATCTTCTCAGAGATTCTGTGGTTTACGTATATAATATAGCTTCCCTGTCACTACCTATCACTTCTCTGCTTATTTTTTTTTCTCCATAGCACTTACTATTACCTGACACTGTAGATTTATTTGCTTATGGATTGTCAGTCTCTCTCTGCAGAAGTAAATTCCCAGAGGACAAGGACCTTGTGTTGTTGACTGTGATTTTCCTAGAGCTTAGAAAACTCCCTGGTACAGAAAATATCTCGAATTTTATATACATAGGGTGAGTTAAACGTTATATGTATATATATAATGTATTTACATGTATTTACTTAGTAGATATTAATTTATATAAAGTATAAAATATAAAGTACATATTATATAACATGTAGTATGTATTTTGATAGTATAATATGTGTTAGGTAGACGTGATTTTTCTTTTCTCTTGTTTCCCTTTTCCAAAAATTCCTGAAGAAGTTATAGAAGTTATAGGTTATTTCTCAGTAATCAGAAAGTAAGGAATTTACTGAATTATGACATTTGCAGGAGTGGCAGATCCTTGTTTTTGGCCTTAGAGGCACAGAAGTGAAGAAAGGGCTTAAAGAGATGACCTTAGAAATGATATTTTCTGTTTTATAATTTTACCTAATATTAATTACCCCTACATACAAGTCTATCTGAAGTGGTTTCTTTATTGATTAATACACTTTTTTTCATAGAATAGAAGAAAGGAAGACAATCTCAAGTGTTTTGTAGGTTCAATTCACACTGGAATTTTTTTATCACAGGAAGATATCTGAGTTAATTACAATGTTTGCATTATGCCACATTATCATCCCCAGTGCACACAAAGTCCTCCTGTTCTATCTATCTACCTATCTATCTATCTATCCCTCTCTGCACTCTCATTTCACACTCTCAAACTTGGGAATAATCCTAAAGAGTTCAATGCATATGGCTTTTTTCCTTTGCCTTCCTAAAACATCTGCATTAATATCTTGAATGGGTGTATTTAAATTCACTATGTGATATTTTGTTATACACAAAAATGTGTCACTTCTTTTCATTCAGCTGTATGTTATTAAGACCCGGAGTGTTGTTATGTTCACATCTTTGCCACTTCCAAATACTGTATGCTATTCATTTTATTTTGTTTTTTATAACTACCAGATCTTGCCTATCTACTTTCTGTAAATATTTATATATTTAAAGCAAATTATAAAACTACAGAAGGGTCTACTTAATAAATACCTACTACATGTTTGTGAAATAAATGCATCATTAAGGAAATCTCAAACAATTCTGTTTTTTACGTTGTTTCTTCAGCTGAATTTGGTTTAAGTTACTTTTCAACCAACTGAAATACTTAGTGTTCTATTTTTAATTAGAAGGGTAAGTAATTTATTTTTCATATTAGCGAGAAAAATTCTTACACTAATGTGTTTATATATATGTGCACTCAAGTCTCTTTTTAAAAGGACAAAAGGATCCAGAGAGGCTTTTTCCTGCTGTGAAGGACAAAAACTCAAGATAGTGTACTCTGACACAAAGTGCATTGCTTTGCCAATCTCTAAAATGTCACCTCATAGGCAGCCTGCTGGGCTCGGCTCAGAGCCATGGTACCTAGACTGCTAATAAAAAAGAATAAAGGTTAATGAAGGCATTGGGTTATTTATGAGATCTTGAATAAAATAGCCTAGGTTTTATCTGGATGGTTTGTTCAAGGCATAAGATCTTACCTTTGATTTTTAACATTGTATTATTCTTTTCTGCAGACTTTGAATTGTAATGCTTTTGCCAGGATACAGTCTTATCATATTTATTATATATGCAACTGTATTACAAAAATAAATGGATCTATCAGAGATATTTAAATGTGATCACTGACATACATGAAAAATAAAATAATAAATCTTTCAGAAAACTCATTTTGCAATTTAGAAAGGGATAATCTTGTACATTAAACACAGCTTTTGTTGCTCATGAGCAACTTATTTAGAGAAAATAAATACAAACATTTAATTGTGGCATAATGACATACAGGAAAGTATTGTTTATAAAGAACTTATGCTTAAGTCGCACACTTCAGATTTAGGTTTAGGAATCTCAATTTCATTTAAAAGAAGACAAAGTGTGCAATCAAACTAGTCTTCTTGTCAAGTGACAGAATGTAACATGCCAGAAGTATGTCATGCTCCATAGTCAGGATCTCATCATAGAGTTTTGAAGTCAGCTGAAAGTGAGTACATGTGCTATTTAGCCTGCTACTGGTAAATACAAGAACACCAAATGTGTAAGGTATATAGAGTGGTTTAGTTCTATGCTCCAATCCAGAATCAGAATTGTCTACATTTATAATATACATAATTTGAAACATTATCTTTGCTGTGATAAAATCTGTAGCTGTGGATTATCATCTCTAACAACTTCAATTTGCTCTGAAGTTAAGTACTAAATATGAAGCCATCTTTCAAATGACCACTAACCATTTCCCAACCCATTGTGCAATAATGAAAAAAAAACAAATCCTTATTAATATTAACCTATTTGACATTTTTCTTAATTTTCCAATTTCTTAATTTTTAGGCCTTGGATGTGTGACTCTCCATTAATTTTTATGTTTGACCTTTTCTTCTGGTTCGTAGGTTAAGTTATATTGTAATGACACAATCTATTGTACTATTTTTTTCTTGACTGAAACAAGTAGTATTTAATTATCTCTTTAAAAAATTCTACTCCCTAAAATTACTCAGACCATTCATTTAACAAATATTTTTTGGTGTGGCTAATATGTGCCAGACATTGTTTTAATATTGAGGCTATAGCCATAAAAAATATTTTAGAGCTTGTGTTGTATCAGGAAAATACTAAAGATTGTTAGTAAAACTAATTTTCCAAAACTGCATAGACAATCTATAGAACATCATATGTTTATTTATGAGGTAAAATCCCATGACCAAATATGTGGTTTTAACTTTTAAGTAAGATAAACTCAGTTTACGATCCTTGGTGAGGAAAAATGTTTAGTACCCTATTGGAGAAGGTCAAAGAATGTGGTTAATATAGTTTGGATATTTGTCCCTACCAAAAACCTCATGTTGAATTGTAACCCTCAATGCTGGAAGTGGGGCCTGGTAGGAGGTGTTCAGATGATGGGTGCGGATCCTTCATTGCCTGGTGCTTTCTTCGTGATAGTAAGTTCTTGCAAGATCATTGTTTAAAAGAGTGTGACACTTCCCTTCCCAACTCTCTCTTGCTTTCGTTCTGCCACATGACACGCCTGCTTCCCCTTTGCCTTCTGCCATGAGTAAAAGCTCCCTGAGTCCTCCCCAGAACCGAACAGAAGCCAGTGCCATGCTTCCCACACAGCCTGCAGAACCACAAGCCAATTAAATCTCTCTTCTTTATAAATTATCCAGTCTCAGGTATTTCTTTATAGCAATACGAGAGCAGCCTAATACAACGGTGATCATTAATCTTTAGAGTTTTCACTGTACTCACTTTCTCTCCGCAATATGTGAAATGGTGGCTTCTCCTCCAACCTGAGTCCTAAAATGAGGACTACTTGAAGCAAACCTCCCAGCTGACCCATGGTGGATATAGAGCCTGAGTGAGATAAAAAACTTCATTAACGTTAGGTCAGTTTGGTGAGCAAGAATTAACACACAGTAAAACTCACCTGTTTTCGATAGATAATTTGATGAGTTTTAACAAATGTCATGGTGACCACAATTGAGATGAAGAACTTTTCCACTACTCCAACCACTAAAGTAATAAAAAATAACCACAACAACCAGATTTTCTTTTTTAAAATTAGTTATTTTTCTTTTTAATTGGTAGTACCTAGTTTCTGAAAAAATCAGAAGCAAGCTTCGTAAATATTACTTGCAGCAAAGTACACTGCTGCAAAATATCTGAAGCTGACTTTGAAATTATGTTTCAAGCACCTTAAACTTTTATAAATGTTATACAATTTTAATCAGTGTTTTTATATATGTAATTATGTAGCATAACCCATCAAAATCAGAAGCAACCATATCAACTAATTGTCTTGCATCCCCGTGATGTACTACAATATAGCCATTGTGACTATAAGAGCATCTAACAACATGAGAAAATGTTCCAGGTTATTTTTATATAGGGAGAAATGTAAATTAAAATGCAGTAGATACAGCAGAACCTAATTATGCAAAATGTATATTAACATAGGATTTTATATGCCAAATTCTTAGGATTATCTGCCTGTTTCAAAAGATTGTCATGTATGGCATGTGAAATATTCCTAGCATTCAGATATATGATCAGACACAGTCCAGGTAAGGTTCAGAGAATGAAATTGCCTAATCCTCATTTGAACGATTTACTAAAAACATAATCCTGACCTTTCCACATCTAATTTTGTGACCTTGGTCAGATTATTTAATCCTTTCAAGCTTTAGCTTCCACATTTTAAAATGCTATTTAAATAACAATAGAAGCAGTAGTGCTAATAATAGCACTAATAGTAATGAAGGTTATATTTATCTCATAAGGTTATTTTGGTCCTGAAAAATTACAGAAAGTGGCATGGTGTCTTGCACTTTGTGGATGCTCAATAAAAATTCATTGCTTTTCTCAAAAGAGATAAAATATAGAACTTTTCACAATATTCTATTGTTTGGATAAGCAAATTTTGATTGGCCCAGAGTCTCCCAAGAGAAGAGTATATATGTTTCGGAAAGAAATGTTCCATAGATAACCTAATAGAGCAATGTGTGGTGTTTTAATATTGAGTTATGAGGAACAGTGGGTGTAGAAAAAAAGGCAGAGCTTTTGTAAGATTGGGTCTTTACCATGTACTCAGAAAAAAAAAAAAAAGTCAACTTAGATAACAAGATTTCAATTCAAATTAAAATTTAACTTTATATTGTGTTCTGTATTTTATAGATATTTTTCTATTTATTTTTATTTTCTACTTATTTTGAAAGATGAAGATCCCACACAGAGTTTTATATGTCCAAAACACACAATCAGTGTGACTAATTCAGACGCTGCTCCTATTAGAAAATGTGATGAGTTGCAGAATTCTGTACTGAATTGCATCTACCAGTGCCTGAAAATCAGCACTACCTGCAGAGGAGCCCATTACAATGTTAAATTGGTCTCATACATACCTAGATGAGCAATTATTTGCATATTTTCACAATAACGTACCTGCTGCATTTGCTTCTTTGTTAATACAAGTGCAACACATGTGTTGAACGCCTGAAAATGAATAAATGAATGAGTGAATAAAATTCTCTCATTTCTCATACAAAAGACTAGAAATAAAAGCCAAAAGGAAACCATCTAAAAGGTCTATGACAGCCAAGAATAAACCATCACAGAATCCTGTAATAAAACCTGTACTAATTGAGGCAATGGTTCATTCCTTCAAGAAACGTTTACTAAGCACCTATATGCCAGATGGTATAGGCTCCAGGAATAAGGCAGATAATTTTGCTGATTATTTCTGTTTTCATGAAGCTTTAATAGTTTTAGGGAAATTGGAGAGTTGGCAAGGTACGCTTGAGACAGGAAAATAAGCAAAGAAGAAAATTTCAAATATAGCAAGTACTTTAAAGGTAATTAAAGAAAATTAAAATTGTACACATTTCTGCATGGCATTTGAGTAGAGGTTCTCACTGTCTTTGTTTTAGACCACATTTTCATGAATATGTGTGTGGAAAACAGCATTAGAAGATAGAGATGATGTCTTCCTCCAGTGCAAAGGTAGCTTTGCTTACAAATTCTAATGGTAAGAATAATGTCTCTCTCCAGAGCAAAGGGAAGATTGTTCCCCCCACCCCATTTGGCATAATGTAGATAATGTCATCTCTGGGGCAAAGATCAGGAAGGTTCACTATCTGTTACAAAGATATGGCTTCCAGAAACTTGAGGTTACCCTTCTGGAATGCAAACAATTGCACGTGCAGAGTTCTTTTCAATAAGCCCTGGGTGTCGTGACTCAGAGACTCAGCATAAATGCTGACACTCTGGTTACTGTTAATCCTGGAATCAGCATAAACGCTGACACTCTGGTTACTGTCAATCCTGGAAGTAATAAGGTCCTTTAAGGCTGATCCAGAAATCTCTTTTGTTTCGCCAACATCTATGAAACTTTTGCAGACTAACCTTCTGCAATTGCAATTAAGGTAAAATATCAGAACCTTCGTAGTTCTTGACAAGATCTTGAGAAGTAATAGGTGAGTCATGTCTGTTCAAGAAACAGGAATAAAAGGCAAAATTTGAAAAATGGTGAGAGAAGGGAAGTACAGACTAGAATTCAATCAGGAAGGCAAGATTTAGATCTTACAGAACCTAGCAAGCCGTAACGTGATTTTATGTGTGCAATGAGAATCAAAATGAGGGTTTAAATGGGAAAGTGACGTAATCATAATATGCTTATTAACCACATAGATGAAAAGTACTAGACTGAGTCAGATTTGGATTCATATCTCAACTCTGTCATGTAACAGTTACATAATCTTGAATAAATTGCAATTTTCTGACCTCCCATTTTCTGCAATATAACAGGAAATCAGCAAATCAAAACAACAGTGGAATACCACCTTACATAATCAGGATGACCATAATATTTTTAAAAACAGAAAATACAAATATTGCTGATATGGAGAAATTTGAACCCTTGGGCGCTCTTGCTGGGGATATAAAATGATGCATCTACTGAAGAATATAAATGGTGGTTTTTCAAAAAATTAAACATAGAACTACCATACAATCCAGTCATGCCATCCCGGGATATATACACAAAAGAATTGAAAGCAGAGTCTTGAAGAAATATTTGTACGTCTATGTCCATAGAGGCATCATTTCCAGTAACCAAAGACAGAAGCAGCCCAGTGTCCATCAGTGGATGAATGGATACACAAAATGCAGTATATATAAACAGTGGAATATTAGCCTTAAAAGGGAAGAAAATTTGACACATGCTACAACATAGGTGAACCTTGATGACATTAGGCTATGTGAGGTACCTAGAGTATTCAAATAAATAGAGACAGAAAATAGAATGGTGGTTGCTAGGGGCTCGGGGGAAAAGAATGTGGAGTGAGTATACAGTTTCAGTTTTGCAAGACGAAAGTTATGGAGACTGTCTACACAACAATGTTAATGCATTTAACACTACTAAATTTATACTTCAAAATGGTTAAGATAATACATTTTAAATTATGCATATTTTGCCACAATTAAAAATAACAGTTAAGAAGTCAAATGTATCTACTACAGTTGTTTTATTTAGCAGTCAAGAAAAGTTTTCCCACCTTGGTTCAGAAACAATATTAATCTCTATGTATAGCAACATAGAGGAAAGAATCTCTCTTCTCAAACAACCAAGAGAATAGCAGATGATATTCCCAAGTTAGGAAAAAAAATTAAAACCTACATAAAACCTAAAATTATCTGCAAATGTAAGATGAAATAATGTTGGTTTCAAAATAGATTTCAGAACTTCCAGTTTTAGGGGTGTTTGCATTACCTTTTAGGGTGGCTTGATCAGTGCTTGTTGTATACCCATTAGTGTATATCCTGTAAGGAGTAAGGACGCCATTCTGAAGGTCTAAAAAGTGAGACTGAGCAATAAGGAGATGTCATGAAGATGTGACTTAACGTATGGGTTAAATTACTAACAATGGCCTGAAGATAAATTTTGATATATATTACATGTGAATGAAGAATTTTGTCCTTGCTATCTTCAAAGGGTACATTGCTTAAATTCATTTTTGAGCTGGTGTTAATTAGCCATTCTGGATGAGAACATTTGAAAATGCTCAAGCCTTCTTTGGCACTATACGTTAAGCTATGTAAGAGAAAAAATGTATTATAATACCAGGAGAGAAATTAGAGATCATTGTTCTGATTAAAGAAGTGGTTGATTTGTTATATTATAAAAACTGATTTATTGAGATATAATTGAAATATAATAAACTTCACATTTAAACTGTACACCTTGATAAGTTTGACATATGCATACAAGTGAAAAAAAGACCTCCATAAGCGAAATAGTAAAAATAACCATTACTTCCCAAAGTTTCCTCATTTGCAATTCATCTCTCCCATTCCACTAATCCCTATACTAGTAATCATTGAAACAACTAGCCTATTTATTCAACCAGCTGCTTGTCTCCACCTATACAGGCAACCATCGATCTGCTTTCTGTCATTATAAATTAATTTATACTTTCTAGAATGTAATATAAATGAATCATACAGCATCTATTATTTACATATAAAGTATATCTGGATACTTTAAGCATAATTATTTTGAAACTCATACATGTATTGCATTTATCAAAAGTTTGTTCTTTTCATTTCTGAGTAGTATTTTATTGTATGGATATACCACAATTTGTTCATTCCTTCACCTTTTGTTTGTTTTTAGTGTTTGGCTACTACACAAAAAGCTACTATGACGATTCACATCATTCCTGTGTATGCACTCATATTTCATTTCTCTCAAATAAGCATAGAGGAGGTGAATGACTGAGTTGTATAGTAGAGTACATATCATTTGTTTAAGAAAACGACAAAATAGCTGGGTGCTGTGACTCACGCCTGTAATCCCAGCACTTTGGGAGGCCAAGGTGGGTGGATCATCTGAGGTCAGGAGTTCAAGACCAGCCTGACCAACCTGGTGAAACCCTGTCTCTACTAAAAATATGCAAATTAGCCAGGCATGGTGGCCCACACCTGTAATCCCAGCTACTCAGAGTCTGAGGCAGGAAAATTGCTTGAGCCTAGGAGGCAGAGGTTGCAGTGAGCCAAGATTGTGCCATTGCACTCCAGCTTGGCCGACGGAGCAAGGCTGTGTCTCAAAAAAAAAAAAAAAAAAAAGGAAAAGAAAAAAGAAAATAGCAAACTAATTTCCAAAGTGGTTGCATCATTATATATTCCCACCAGCAGTGTATGAGAATTCCACTTTCTCCATTTTCTCACAAATACCTGACATGGCCAGTCTTATTTTTCCCCATTTCAGTAGGCATGTAGTTGTATTTCATTACAGTTTTAATTGACATTCCTGTAAAAATAAGTTGAACATTTTTTAACGTACTTATTTGCAATGGTATATCTTCTTTGGTATAGTGTGTGTTCAAATATTTTGTTCCTTTTTAGGTTTATGTTATTGCTATTAAGTTTTGAGTGCTGTGTTTGTTTTGCCATCACCTAGAGAGGCAGGATTTACAGTGACAAAAATTAAGTGCAAGTTAGTTACTACACCTGTGATATCTTGATAGCTGGCTTCGGAGAGGAAGGCACAAAGGAGAAGTTAATGACTACAGTCACCCTGTGTAGCTGATGCATCCAACAAAAATTCAGAGCTTTGCAAAGTTTGTGAAGTTCTAGAGGATTGCATGAGCTCTTAAACTTAGAATCATTCCTTAAACTGTGAGAAATAAGCTACTATTTCTCACGGACCAAGCCACTATTAGGAAACTCAAAGACAGCTAAGAATTTGGGGTTTTGGTGAAATTATATTTCTCATTCAGGAATCTTGTTGGTCCAATTAACAAAATCAGCAGAAACAAATCTGAATTTAGATGGGAGGATGGCTGTTTAGAAAATATGCCTTAATATATTCCTAAAGATCATAGCACAAGCAATCCAACCTGGCCCTTATTAGCATACTTGATTGCTCAGATGATGCTAGACATGTTAGGAAGTAAAATACACCCAGACTCGAGTTTTGGACAGAAACCGAAGAAGGCCAGTCTGCAGAAACTACTAATAAAATATACCCAGACTGGAGCTTTTGGCAGAAACTCTACAAAAGGCTACTCTCAGGTGTTGATATACAAATGTCCCTGATACAAATACTCATTATAACTCATTTAAAGGAAATTACTAGCTTGTTATGGGACACTGATCAAAACTACCCCTACCATGGAAGAGCACCATGATTCTTAGGTCAGAAGTATCAATCACACTAAAAAGAAAGATGTCAGAATAAAAGAGAGAAGAAAAGGCCAGGAACAATTGTTAATAAAAAAGTGGCATATTCAAAATTATGATTGAGTGTAGTATTTTTCAGCCTTCAGAGGGAAGACAGCATATACGTGGGCAGGTTGCCTCACTGACTGTAGGGCCCATCACAGGGCCCACCAGTGCTATCCATCTCTAGTAGCATGTGCTTTGAAGCTTATGATTTTCTTCGTGTCGAAGCAAAGAAGTTTGCCTGGCTTGCCAACACAAAGAACAGCAATAATAAGAAAAGATGCTTAAATATTAGTAATCAGTAAAATGTTGATTTGTCCCAAAGAAATTTAATGTGGAAGTACCAAGCACAAGCAATGATTTGTAGAAACTGACCCCTACACATTCCTTGTGGCAGTGGATTTTTAAAATCACTTTGGAAGAGTATCTTACATTATCTAAATATAATAATTGCATACTTTAAAATCCAGAATACTCTTGTACATGTTCATCAGGAAACATGGTCAAGAACACTCATTTGGAAATGAAAACTATGGAAGAATTTATTTCAAACAGCATATTTAAAATACTAGTTATCTCTGTAAAAAGAGAGTGGAGCATGGGATTGTGTAGCACACACACTGGATTTCAAGGCTACTGGTAATTTTGTTTTTCTTGAGTGGTGAGGTGAGTACATAGGAGAATGTTTTATTTTCCTTAGAAAACTACACAATACACATATACATTATGTGTGTGTATATGTTGAATACATATACAAAAAAGGTCATTCAAAAGTTCTACAAATGGAATGATATATGACTATGGTACAGGCTGAATGCTTATTTCAGACAACTCTCATCTGTTATAAAATCATAAATAGTCTTTATACGCAGCACTCGCTTAGGTAAATGCTTCTGAATGTTGATATAAATCATTTGATGAGACATTTATCTCACTTCAAGAGACTAAATTGAATACCTGGCCTAGTTATTGACAGGCAGACATAGACTATAAAAGGAGATAACCGGTCTACCCCAAATTAGATCCAGTTCTGCCTTTCCCTCCAAGGGCTCTAGCCACTAGTGGTTTGTGTGAGTAATTATATTTCATATCAGTAACTACTTATCAACTGAGAATTTGAATTTTTATTTAAATGCAGTAAAATGGAATTCTCAACAATGGAAGGTGAAGTGAAAAATTACACAATTGCTAGCTGCCTATAATAAGAGTAAAAGGTAAAAGAACTGTGTCAAATAAGAGTTGGACTCTGCCTCCACAATTTAGGAACCTATGCTATCAAAAATAACGGCTCTACTTTTTCTCAAATAAACTAAACAAGAAAACAAAATGAGTGGGGAAAAATCTAAATTATATGTTCATACAGCTAAGCAACACCAAACAGAGCAAAACCAAAACTGAGACAAGCAGGAAAAAAGAGAAGAGAAGTGATAGACTGGCAGTGGTGGACCCAGAAGAGGAGGCTCCACATGGAATGGGAAATGCTGTGAGCAGGAGTAAGAGTGAAGTGGAAAGATCACTAAGGAGATGAAGAAAAGAAAGCAAGAAAACGCCCTCAAAGTTGTCCAGATTTAGAACATATCAAGAAATATCAGCTTCTGATAAACGCTAAGAAGATAGCAGAAGCATATCTGTGGAGCTTTGCTAAAATCTCCACAAATCCTCCAAAAAAATGGATGGAGCAACCAGGATAGCAGAACAAAACGATGGAAATAATGTGCTGAATAAGACCTGATGAATATGCATCAAGGAGACTGGGACAAATCACCAGGTCAGCAGCGGTGTGAGAACAAAGGGAAGAAAGAGAAGATGGCTCTGAGCGATCCTAAGTCCTCACCACTCCAAAGTCTCCCCACTGGGAGTAAAGAAGTTGACTAGTGGATCTGAGAATAGCAATCCAAACTGGTAGAAGAGTACATGATTCTCTGGGAAGGACTCATCATGAGGGGTGACTTGGGACTTCACAGCTACTGAAATACTCAACAAAAGGACAGAGACTTGACAACAGAGACAGATGACTTGAAGTAAAATACAAATTGCTTAAAGAATACAACAGATTTGGGGTAAAAGGAAGGCAAGCTTTCGATAACATTTGAGGAAAGCATGAGAGAAAGTAGGTGCCAGAAATTCTGATAAAGTGTTGGAGAGACTATTTTCTCAATATTAGTTGTCATAGCTCAGGTTGGGTCCTAGAAGCAAGCTCTGAGATGAGATTTAGCACACTGGATGCTTATGAAGGGGGAGCCTTCGGGATCAATACTTGTGAAAGGGAGGGAAGGAAGTGGGGCTGGATACAGGGAGCTATCAAGCTGCAATGCCAGCACAATAACCTCAACTGCCCACACTGGGAGCTCTGCAGCAAGAAAAGCCCTTCAGGAACTGCTGGGAGTTGGGTTTTAATTCCTACCCTCATCCTAATTGGTTGTAGATCACTCCAGGAAGGGGAGTGAATGTGAGCAAAGTGGTTTTCTGTAGCTGAGCTAATCCCTGAAGAGGCTAATAGCTCAGAGCTTCCTCAGGACAGGACCCCTAGCAGTCATAGCAATAATATTTTCATCACATCCCCAAAGAAGTAGCCCTGGAGCCATAAAATGAGAAGTGCTTTTCTGGCTTAAACTTCTAAAATTATAACAAAATTCACCTGACTTAGACATAAAGAATAAAAACGGATGACATTCAAAACCATCATAAGATATTAGAGAAATAAAAGAGGATCATGAGAACCAAACACCTACAGGAAATGGAGAGACACCAAAAAAATGTGTTACAATGCAGGGAAAACCTACAAACTAGTATTTCTGTAGGAGTAAACATGGATTATGAAAGAAAAATAAGCTATCTAGTAGAAAGATTGGAAAAAATGGGAAATAAGAATATGAAAAAGAGTTGAAAGAACTTGGGAAATAATTACCAATAAAGTTTAATAATCAGGAAAAAGATTGGAATTAACACAAGAGTAAATGGATATGGCACAAAATATATTGTTTTGAATAGATGATAAATAAAAAAAAATCAGATATTAAAAGAGAATACAAAGGAGGTAATACTTCAATACTGAGGTAATGGTAAAATTAGAAAATTACTATTTTGTGGTATCTAATGAAATAATGGAACTAGACCAGGCATTCTTAAAATATGATCTGACATCTTCTGGTGATCCGACTTACTCTATTTTCCAACTGGCTAAGTAGATGAGACCCAGTTGTCTTCAGGGACTTAAACCAAAATAACATATTGCAACAGGTTGAATGCAGAAACAGATATAAGAATTTAGCTATATTCAAACAGTCAAAATTAGAGTTTTACAAAAATATAAAAGAATGTTATATTTTGAAAATACTACTTTTTGTAAATGTTTACGTTAACAAAATAATTAAGATTGAACAAATAAATTTACAAGGGAATATAACATACAACAATCTTAAGACCCACAGTCTTTTCAAGCAAAAAAGGAATACTCACAAAATTGACTCTATTTTCATCCCTAAAGAAAATTTCTACAATTTCCAAAGGATTGATCAAATATAGAATATGTTTTCTCACCATAATGAAATTTAACTAGGCAACTACCACAAACAGCCTCTAGAAAAACTCTATTTGCTAAAGAAGAAATGAAAGTTAGTTAAATCTTAAGTAAAAAGAAATAACAACAGATATTATAAACTGTTTTAAACTGAATGATAATAAAAGTATATTACATAAAGACCTGGGACACATTTAGAATAGTAATGGAGAAAAATTTTTAGCCTTAAAGTAATGCACTAGGAAATAAAGACGGCTCGAAGTGTAAGGAGATAAGCATCCATCTAAAGATGTTAGAAATAAAACAACAAAGTAAAGCTTAATAAGAAAAGGAAAGATAATGTAGATGAAAGCTGAATAAAAAACTGAAAAAATATAAGAGAGATGATTAATACATTCAAGTGTTAATTCTTTAAAAAGACTGAAAACAAATATCTGGCAAAATGATTTTAAAAAGAGGGGAAAGGGGTTAGAAGGCATAAATAACTCCTAACAAATTAAAAAGTAAAAGTGTACTTTATCTGTGAAAGCTATCAGGCAAAAAAAAGATAATAGATTATTATGAAAAATTATGTCTGGAAATTTAGATTAAATAGACAACATTTTAGGAAAACATAATATTAAGAGATAGACACAAGAAATAACTAGTGACAGTGACATCAGCAAGATGGCTGACTAGAATCTCCTTGTGGTCTTCATTCCCATAAAAAGAAACTCCAAAACTAAAAAAAAAAAAAAAAAAAAAAAAAAAAAAAAAAAAAAAACCCACTTTATCCAAAATAACTAAAGAAGTACTGGAGAATAGTGAAGAAGCTGCAGAAATCTTATAGAGCACAGAAACTCAGGATGGCCACATATGGAAGGGAAGGAGACACTTTGCCTCAGCCACTTCATTCCCCTAAGTCAGAATCTGCTTGGAACCAGAAGGGACTTCACTTTGCAAGGAAAAGGTAAACAAGAGGACCTCAAAGCCCCCATTATCATCACAGGCACCTGCATCTTCACTACTGGAGACTTCTGTAGTCCTCATAGGCTCTGAGCCCAGCTGGGGAAACTTCGGAAGTAAATGTGCTGAGCTACCCCTAGAGAAGGAACTGACACTGTGCCCCACCCTCACCCCGTGGCCTGTGTGGCTACTTCTCTGCACCATCTTGGAACCAGAGCCACTCCTAGAGTGCATCCTGCCGCAAAGATGAGTAGCCAATGCATCCCTCCAGCTCAAGGCTAAGCTGCCACTGCACCATGCCCACTGAGTAGTGTTCCATCTCCAAGAAAAGGTAATGCTTCCTCTTTGCCCCTTAGAGCCAAGCTACTGCAGATCACCTACATTTCCCTCAGCCCAGTTGCTGTCGCACCCTCCTTTTAGAGCTGAGCTGAAAGTGCTATTCAACCTTGGGGAACTAGAGCCTCAAATTACCAGACCAATCATGCCCCCAGTACCACAGCTGAGTCAGCACCTCGCCCCTGTGGCCCTCAGGCCTCTAGCACACCAGGGCAGTCATGGCCACTAGTGCCACAGCAGAGGCAGCACCTTGCCCTCAGGCCTTTGGCATACTGAAATAATCACCTTCCTCCCTCATGCCACAGGTATCCAGAGTATTTGCTGATCCCTGTAGCTGTGCTTTCTGGGGCTAAGCAGATGCAGTGCCTTGCATCCCAAGAAATCAGAATGTTAACTGAGCTATGCCAACTCCACCCTCCAGGTCAAATAGCCACTGTGACCCACCAACCTGGAACTGGAAAAACTACAGTCTGAACTGATGAGGCACTCTGCCTCTTTGGGTGATGTCATTTCTGCACTACTTTCCCCACCATCCTGAGGCCCAAGTCAGTGGCATCTTGCCATTTCTGATTATTTACTGCTTCTGAACCTGGCCCCATAGAGCCTGGGCTAATGCTCTGTCTTTCCATGCTGTAGTCCAGAGTCACCACAATGTGATTCCCTGGAGCCTGAGCTGCCACTGTACCCTGTTGGTTCTGAGTTATTAATTAGAGTTGTGCCCTGCTCCCTGGGGCCCAACACTCCAGAGCACCCCTTCTTCCTTGGGGTCATGCCAGTGCTGTTCCATGACCCTCAGGGTCAGAATCACAGCTACTTCTCAGCCCCCTGGATCCAGGCTTCTGTGTGTACCTCAGGGAAATAGACTAGCTTAGCAGAAGAACTGCATCCACTCAGGCCTTGAAAGTGAATGTCTGCTTGAAGTCCTAGGTGCTTTAGTAGCTTGACAAGTCCTTGAGGCCAGGAATATGGTTCCATAGATACTTTTTGAGCACTGTGGCTGCCTGTAAATGGTGTCATACTAAACACTAAGAAAGATCCCTACAACTAATAGCCCCAATGTGAGGAGGACAAGAACAGGAGACTATCTAAAGCTTTTGCCCTAATAACCTATAGAGCCACTGCCACTGCCATAAACTCCCACAGACTAAAACACCGAGGCACTTAACACTCATTACTAACATTGACAACAATTGAAGAAGCTGCACTGAGACTATACCACTGCACTCACAGAGTCAGAGCCACCATACTCTTCCCAAACAGCACCATCAGGCATATCTGCAGGCAAAAGTCTTTATCTTGGAAGGTGACTCTAATGTTTGAAAGAGGTGACTGCACCATCAGACCCACACACGTTAACACAGGGACACAGGAAATATAAAAACATAGAAAGAAGACACCACCAAATAAACAAGATAATTCTTCAGTAACTACCTCCAAGCAACACAAAATTTATGGGTTATCTGAAAATAAATTCAAAATAATGATCTTAAGGAAACTTAGTGAGATGCAAGAGAATAACAATAAACAATTGGGTAAAATTAGAAAACGTTTCATGATTTGAATGAGAAACTCAACAATGACCTATATATCATAAAAAAAAAAATTGGAGCTAAATAATTCAGTCAGTTAAATAAAAAAATATATTTATATATAC
>NW_012102155.1:619309-622011 GCF_000951045.1 Mandrillus leucophaeus
CTCAGGTTATTTGTTACCACTAGATCAGCCTTATAAGAAATGCTTAAGAGTTCTTAAAGCAGAAATGTAAGGACAAGAATTGTTATCATGTATATATATAAAAGCATAAAACTCACTGTTAGAATTAAATATGTAGTCAAATCCAAAATACTCCATTACTATAATGATGCTGTGTAAATCATATATATGTCTAGTATGAAGTCTAAAGGTCAAAAGAGTCAAAAATAAAGCTACAGAAAGTTATTAAGAAACACACACCATAAAAAGTTATAAATTATGATATAAAAACATAAATTGTGAGGGGAAGGGTAAAAGTCTGGAATTTTTGTATGTCACAGAATTTAAGTTGTTATCACCTTAAAATAGTAGATTACAACTATAAGATATTTTATGCAGACTTCATTGTAACAAAACAAAAAATTATAGCAGATATGCAAACGATAAAGAGAAAGGAATTTAAGCTTAGGACTACAAAATATTATAAAATTATAAAGGTAGACAACAAGAGGGGAAAAAAGGGAAAACAGGAGATACAAATCAACCAGGAAAAATTAACAAAATTGCAGTAGTAAGTGCTAACCTATCAATAACCTTGAATGTAAATGGATTAAATTATCCAATCAAAGGACATATAGTGGCTGAATGCATAGGAAAACAAGAACTAACTGTATGCTGCATACAAGAGACTCATGTAAGCTTTAAGAACACACATAGGCTAAAAGTGAGAGGATGAAAGAAGATATTCCATGTAAATGGCAACCACAAGAGAGAAGAAGTGGCTATACTTATATCTGATTAAATAGGTTTCAAGTCAAAATCTATCACAACAGACAAAGAAGGTCTCTAATAATAAAAAAGGTAAATTCATTACAAGGACATAACCACTGTAAATATACATGAACCCAACATTGGAGCACCTAGATACATAAAGCAAATATTAACAAACATGAAGGAAAAGAGAGATAACAATACAATAAAGTAGGGGACTTCAATAAGCCTCCTTGAACAATCAATAGATCAACCAGTTAGAAAATTAATAAGAAAATTAATAAAATTAATAACTGAATTGAATTGTATTTTTGAACAAATGAACCTAAAACACATTTACAAAACTTTACATCCAACAACAGCATAATACACATTTTTCTCCAGAGCACATGAAACACTCCCCAGTATAGAACACATGTTAGACCACAAAATGAGTCTTAACAAATTTTAAAAGTGTGAAATTATATCTAGTATCATTTCATATCACAAAGATATGAAACTAAACATAAATTGTGGAAAATTCACAAATATGTGGAAATTAAACAACACACTTCTTTTTTTTAATTATTATACTTTATATTCTAGGGTACATGTGCACAACGTGCAGGTTTGTTATATATGTATAAATGTGCCATGTTGGTGTGCTGTATCCATTAAGTTGTCATTTGCATTAGGTATATCTCCTAATGCTATCCCTCCCCACTCCCCAGACCCCACAACAGGCCGCAATGTGTGATGTTCCCCTTCTCATGTCCAAATGATCTCATTGTTCAATTTCCACCTATGAGTGAGAACATGTGGTGTTTGGTTTTCTGTTCTTCCAATAGTTTGCTTAGAATGATGGTTTCCAGCTTATCCATGACCCTACAAAGGACATGAACTCATCCCTTTTTATGGCTGCATAGTATTCCATGGTGTATATATGCCACATTTTCTTAATCCAGTCTGTCACTGATGTACATTTTGTTTGGTTCCAAGTCTCTGCTATTGTGAATACTGCTTCAAAAAATATATGTGCGCATGTGTCTTTATAGCAGCATGATTTATAATCCTTTGGGTATATCCCCAGTAATGGGATGGCTGGGTCAAATGGTATTTCTAGTTCTAGATCCTTGAGGAATCGCCACACTGTCTTCCACAATGGTTGAACTAGTTTAGAGTCCCACCAACACTGTAAAAGTGTTCTTATTTCTCCACATCTTCTCCAGCACCTGTTGTTTCCTGACTTTTTAATGATCGCCATTGTAACTGGTGTGAGATGGTATCTCATTGTGGTTTTGATTTGCATTTCTCTGATGACCAGTGGTGATGAACATTTTTTCATTTGTCTGTTGGATACATAAATGTCTTCTTTTGATAAGTGTCTGTTCATATCCTTCACCCACTTTTTGATGGGGTTGTTTGGTTTTTTCCTGTAAATTTGTTTGAGTTCTTTGTAGGTTCTGGACATTAGCCCTTTGTCAGATAAGTAGATTGCAAATCTTTTCTCCCATTCTGTAGGTTGCCTGTTCACTCTGATGGTAGTTTCTTCTGCTATGCAGAAGCTCTTCAGTTTAATTAGATCCCATTTGTCAATTTTGGCCTTTGTTGTTGGACATGGCCATGGGCAAGGACTTCGTGTCTAAAACACCAAAAACAACACAATTCTGAACAACCAATGAGTAAAGAAAGAAATCAAGAGAAATATTTTAAAATATATGGAGTCAAACAACGATGGAAACACCACATAGCAAAACCCATGAAATGTAGCCAAAGCAATTCTAAGAGTGATGTTTATATTAATCAATGCCTACATTAAAAAAGAAGAAACATTCTATATAAATAGCCTAACATTATGCCTGTAGAATCAAAAGAACAAACTACTCCCAAAATTATGAGAAAAAATCAAACAGAGAACAGAAAAAATACAGAGAGAATCAATAAAAACAGGACTT
>NW_012102155.1:623427-634229 GCF_000951045.1 Mandrillus leucophaeus
CAAAAGCAATGGCAACAAAAGCCAAAATTGACAAATGGGATCTAATTAAACTAAAGAGCTTCTGCACAGCAAAAGAAACTACTATCTGAGTGAATAGGCAACCTACAGAATGGGAGAAAAATTTTTGCAATCTACTCATCTGACAAAGGGCTAATATCCAGAACCTACAAAGAACTCAAACAAATTTACAAGAAAAAAAACAATCAATCCCATCAAAAAGTGGGCAAAGGATATGAACAGAAACTTCTCAAAAGAAGACATTCATACAGCCAAGAGACACATGAAAAAATGATCATCATCACTGGCCATCAGAGAAATGCAAGTCAAAACCACAATGAGATACCATCTCACACCAGTTACAATGGCAATCATTAAAAAGTCAGGAAACAACAGGTGCTGGAGAAGATGTGGAGAAATAAGAACACTTTTACAGTGTTGGTGGGACTCTAAACTAGTTTATCCATTGTGGAAAACAGTGTGGTAATTCCTCAAGGATCTAGAACTAGAAATACCATATGACCCAGCCATCCCATTACTGGGTATATACCCAAAGGATTATAAGTCATGCTGCTATAAAGACACATGCACATGAGGCCTAGGAGGGAATAATGCTTTCATGGGCCAGGCCCAGGGCCCTGTCTTCCTGTGCATCCTTGAGACACTGCTGCCTGCATCCCAGCTGCTTCAGCTCCAGCCTTGGCTCAAAGAGGCCTAAGTAAAGCTCAGGATACTGCTTTAGAGGGTTCAGACTGTAAGCCTCTGTGGCTTCCATGTGGTGTTAAACCTATGGGTAAGCAGAGAGCAAGAGTTGAAGCTTGGAGTCTCTCTCTAGATTTCAGAGAATGTATGAAAAACCTGAATATCCAAGCAGAAGCCTGCTGCAGAAATGGAGTCCTCATGGAAAGCTCAGCTAGGGCAGTGTGATCGGGAAATGTGAGTTGGAGGCCCTACACAATGTCCCCAGTCACTGCCTAGTGGAGCTATAGGAAGCGGGCCACCATCTTCCAGACCCCAGAATGGTAGAATCACTGGCAGCTTGCATCTTGCACCTGGAAATGCCACAGGCACTCTATGCTAGCCCATGAGAGCAGATAGGGGCAGGGGATGAACACTGCAAAGCCACAGGGCCAGAGCTACCCAAGGTCCCAAGACTTTGGGAGCCCACACCTTGTACCAGTGTGGCCTTGAGGTGAGACATGAAGTCAAAGGAAATTATTCTGGAACTTTAATATTTAATGACTGTGCTGCTGGGTTTTGAACTTGCCTGGGGACTGTAGCCCTTTTGTCTTGGCCAATTCTCTCTTTTGGAATCGGAATATTTATCCAATCTCTATATCCTCATTTTATCTTGGAAGTAGCTACCTTGTTTTGTTATTTATTTATTTTACAGGCTCATAGGCAGAAGGGACAAGACTTTTCTCAGATAAGACTTTGGACTATAGACTTTTGAGTTAATGCTGGAATGAGTTAAGACTTTGGGGACTTTGAGAAGACACTATTGTATTTTGAATTGTATGAAGGACATGATATTTGAGAGGGTTCAGGAGTGGAATTATATGGTTTGAATCTGTGTCCTCACCCAAATCTCAAGTTGAAATGTTCCAGTGCTGGAGGTGGGGGCCTGGTGGGTGATTAGATATGGGAGTGAAATTCTATGAACAGTTTATTACCGTTCTCCCCTATTACTATAGCGATAGCATTCTCATGAGATCTGGTTGTTCAAAAGTGTGTAGCTTCTCCCTCTTCTCTCTTTTGCTCCTCCTCTGGCCATGTAAGATGCACCTACTTTCCCTTTGCCTTCTGCCATGATTGTAAGTTTTCTGAGGCCTCTCCAGAAGCAGAAGCCACTACACTTCATGTACAGCCTGCAAAACCATGAATCAATCAAATCTCTCTTTTTAATAAATTACCCAGTCTCAGGTATTTCTGGATAGCAGTGCAAGAATGGGCTAATATAACCATAGTAACGTTTTACTCAATGTGGAAAAATTGAAAGCTTTCCTACTAAAATCTAGTAAGAGGCAAGGAGGTCCAATATCATGACTTCTATTCAATAGTGTACTGGAAATACTAGCAAGACCAATCAAGGGAGAAAAAATTGTAATTTGTCGCACGATTTTTTTTTGGTTTCCCAGAGCATATAGTACTTATGCTTATACGGTAGTCAATTAAGTGTGCAATAGTGTTATGGCTGAAACAATGTACATACTTTACTTAAAAATACTTCATTATTTTAAAATTCTGAAAGTTATCTAAACCTTCAGCCAATTGTAATATTTTTGCTGATGGAGGGTCTTGCCTCCATGTTGGTATCTGCTGACTGATCAGGGTGATCGTTCCTGAAGGTTGGTTGGGGCGGTTATGAAAATTTCTTAAAATAAGACTAGAATGAAATTTGAGATATATATTAGCTTTTTCTTTCATGAAAAATTTTTCTGTAACTAGTGATGCTGTTTCACAGCATTTTATCTACAGAACTTTTGTCAAAATTGGGGTTAATCCTCTCAAACCCTGCTGCTACTTTATCAACTAAGTTTATGTAATATACTACATTTTTTGTTGTCATTTCAACAACATTCACATCATCTTCAACAAAAGTAGATTTTACCTCAATAAACCAGTTTCTTTTCTTATTCATAAAAAGCAACTTCTCATTTGTTCGATTTTGAACATTAAATTATAGCAATTCAGTCCCATCTTCAGGCTCCACTTCTAATTTATCTTGCTATTTCCACCACATCTTTAACTTCTTCCTCCATGGATGTCTTGAATCCCTCAAAATCATCCATGAGGGTTGGAATCAAGTTTTTCCAAACTCCTGTTAATTTTGATATTTTTATCTCCTTCCATGAATCACAAATATTTTTTTTTTTTTTTTTTTTTTTTTTGACAGTCTGACTCCGTCACCCAGGCTGGAGTGCAGTGGCACAATCTCAGCTCACTGCAACCTCTGCCTCCCGAGGTCAAGCAATTCTCACGCCTCAGCCTCCTGAGTAGCTGAGATTGCAAGTGCGCACCACCACACTCAGCTAATTTTTGTATTTTTAGTAGAGACTGGGTTTCGCCACATTTGTCAGGCTAGTCCTGAACTCCTGACCTTGTGATTCACCTGCCTCAGCCTCCCAAAGTGCTGGGATTACAGCATGAGTCACCGCGCCCAGCTCTCAAATATTCTTTTTTTTTTTTTTTTTTTTTCTTTAGGCAGAGTCTTGCTCTGTTACCCAGGCTGGAGTGCAGTGGTGCAATCTCCACTCACTGCAAGTTTTGCCTCCCGGGTTCATGCCATTCTCCTGCCTCAGCCTCCCAAGTAGCTGGGACTATGGGCGCCTGCCACCACGACTGGCTAATTTTTTGTATTTTTAGTAGAGACAGGGTTTCACCATGTTAGCCAGGATGGTCTCGAGCTCCTGACCCCGTGATCCACCTGCCTTGGCCTCCCAAACTGCTGGGATTACAGACGTGAGTCACTGCACCCAACCCTACCCAGCCCTCAAATATTCTTAATGCATTCAGAATGGTGAATCTTTCCAAGAACATTTTCAATTGACTTTTTCAGATCTATCAGAGAAATAGCTACTCATGGCAGCTATAACCTTATCAGTAATAAAGCCTTAAATAATAAGACTCAAGTGTCCAAATTACTCCTTGTTTAATGAGCTACAGAATGGCTGTTGTGGTAGCAGGCATAAAAGCAACATGAATCTCTGTGTAAATTACTATCAGAGCTGTTGGTTGACAAGGTACATTGTCAGGGACCAGCAATATTTTGAAAGGAACGCTTTTCTTCTTGAATAGTAGGTCTCAATAGTAAGTCTCAAATATTCAATAAGCCACGCTGTAGACAGATGTGCTGTCATCCAGGCTTTGTTGTTCCATTCATAGATCACAGACAGAGCAGATTTGGCATAATACTTAAAGGCCATAAGATTTTCAGAACAGTAAATGAGCATTAACTTCCACTTATGATCACTGGCTACATTAGCTCATACCAGGAGAGTCAGCATTTTGAAACTTAGACATCAGACGTTTAGAACTCATCTCTAGTTATGAAAGTCCTAGATGGCGTCTTCTATCAACAGAAGGCTGTTATGCCTACACGAAAAATCTGTTATATAGTGTAGCCACCTTCTTTGATTATCTTATCTAGATCTTCTGGTTAACTTGATGCAGGTTCTACATTAGCACTTACTGCTTTGTCTTGCAGTGTTATTTTATGAAGATACCTTCTTTCCTTAAACCACATGAATCTCTGCTAGATTCAGCATTTTCTTCTCCAGTTTCCTCACCTCTCTTAACTTGCATAGAATTGACAAGAGTTAGGACCTTATTCTGGATTAGGCTTTGACTTAAAGGAATGGAGTGACTGGTTTGGTCTTAAATCCAGACCAATAACTTTCTCTAGATCAGGAAAAAGGCTGTTGTTTCTTCTTAGCATGTGTTCACTGGCATAGCACTTTCAATTTCCTTCATTAATCTTTTTTTTTTTTTTTTTTTTTTTTTTTTTTTTTTTTTTTTTGCATTCACAGCTTGGCTAATGATTTGGCACAAGAAGCCTAGCTTTCAGCCTACCTCAACTTTTGGCATGCCTTCCTCACTAAGCATAATCATTTCTAGCATTTGATTTAAAGTGAGAATGTACAACCCTTCCTTTCTCTTGACCACTTAGAGACCACTGTGTGGTTATTCATTAGGCTTAATTTCAATATTGCTATGTTTCAGGGAATAAGGAGGCCTGAGGAACAGAGACAGAAGAGGAAAAAGCTGATCAGTAGAGCCATCAGAACACATGCAGAACACAGGTAACATTTACCAAAGATGTTTCCTGTCTTATATTGACACAGTTTGTGATCCCCCAAACAATTACAATGGAAACATCAAATATCAGTGATCATATGTCACTATAACAAATATAAGAAAGAAAAAGTGTGAAATATTGCAAGAATTATCAAAACATGACCCAACAACATGAAGTGAGCACATGCAGTAGAAAAAGAATCATGCCAATGGATTTGCTTAATGAAGTGTTGTTACAACCTTCAATTTGTATGGATTTTGTCAAAATGCTTTCTGTGAAGCACAATAAAAAGAAGTTCATTAATACAAGGTATAACTATATCTGATAAGAGGATTAGTGTCCAAAATTTATAAGGAATTCATACAACTCAATAGTGTAAAAACAATTCAATATAAAATGATCAAAATACCTGAAAAACCTTCTTATAAGAAGACATAAAAATGACCAATAGGTATATGAGAAGGTACCCAATCAAAAAATGCAAATAGATGACTATTATTAATGCCCCAAAGTCAGTAAGATAGCAAATGTTGGTGAGATTATGGAGAAAGGGAATTCTTGTACACTGTTGGTGAGAATGTAGATTGGTATAACCATTTTGGAAAACAATATCAAGGTTTCTAAAGAAATTAAAACCAGAACTACCATATGATCCAACAACACTTTTTCTGGGCATATAATGAATAAAATTGAAGTCACCACCTTGTAAATGTATATAACTTCCCATGTTTATTGCAGTATTATTCACAATAGCCAATATATAACAGCAATATAAGTATGCATAGATACACAAATTTTCATGAAAATTTGTTTTTATATCTTGGCAAAAAGCAATCTAAGTGTTCATAGATAGACAAACGGCAAAAGAGATTTTGGTACATATATACAATGGAATATTATTCAGCCTTAAAAAAGAGTGAGATCTTGCCATTTGCTGCAACATGGACGAGCCTAGAAGATATTATGCTAATGAAATAATGCAGACATAGAAAGAAAAATACTGCTTCATTTCACTTATATGTGGAATCTTTAAAAAATAATTAAAATCTACAGAGATGAAGAATAAAACACTGGTTACCAAGGGTGGAAGGTGGGTGGAGGATATAAGAGATGTAGGTCACAGAATACAAAGCAGCATATTTGTAGGATAAGCAAGTTCAGAGACCTAATGTACAACCTAAGGTTTGTAGGTAATAACATTGTACTGTATATTGAATTCATGCTACATAAGTAAATTTTAACTATTCTTGCCACAAAAAAAACCAAACAAAAAAATGGGTAACCACGTGAGATAATGGATATGTTAATTGACTTCACCAGAGTAACCTTTTCACTGTCTATATGTATTCCATAACATCATGTTGTATAACATAAATATACACAATAAAGGTTATTTTAAATAAATAAAGAACTGGTAAAACTGCATATTCTATTGACTATTAAAGAAATTAAACTCATAATTTAAAAAATTTGTATATAAAAAAAACTCTAGGTCCATATGGCGAACTTTACCAAAGAATTAGAAGTATAATACCAGCCTTATATAAACTTTCTGTAGAAAGTAATAGTTTATTTCTAAGCTCCATGTGGCTAATACCACTTTGATACCACAATTTGACAAGGACAATACAAGAAAGAAAACCTATAAGCTAGTCTTATTAATTACAATACATGTAAAGATCCTAAACAAAGTAATGGAAACAAAATCTAGCCTAGCAAAACAAATTTAATATCTCAGACTAAGATGAATTTATTCCATGCAAGAATAGGGTAAAATTAGAATATCAATTCTGTTAGTTTGCTACATTATTAGAACAAAGAAAACAAATCATATTATCAACATACTGATGAGAAATAGAGTTTGATATTAGTAATCTATGAAAATATAAAAACTGTATTGCAAATATACCTAATGGTAAAACATTGAAACTATTCTCTTTGAGATGGGACGCAAGACAATGGTAATTTTTGCTTCCACTTCTATTTAACAATTTACTGATTTTCTAGTCAGTTACTAAGTGGAGAGAAAAATAATATAGTTGAGGACTGAAAAAAAGACACAAAACTTTCTATAGATTATATGTAGGGCAAAAATGCAAATAAATCTACCCATAAAAGTTAGAGTGAATGAGTTAGCAAGTTTGCATGGTATAATGATAATATATATTAATATTATCAATTGTTTCACTGTATAGTAGCAATCAAAAGAAAATTCATTTTAAATGATACTATCTATAATAGTGTAAGATATTAAATATCCTGGAATGAACCCTACAAAAGGTACACATAGCTTCTCGACAGAAAATCAGAAACTTCTATGAAGAGAAAATAAGGAATACCATGTTTATGATTTAGAAGAAACAGCATTGTAAGGATATTAATATTTTCTAAATTGATTTAAAGAATATGTGCATTCTCAATTTTAAAATCCTAGGAGTCTGTATAACTGTGGGTGTGTGCAAGTATATATGGCTTATCAAACTTAGTCTAATATTACTATGGTTATGCACATGACCAAGAATAAATGAGACACCCTGAAAAAAGAACAAAATTGGACTATATGTTCTACCAAATATCAAGATCACATTAAAGCTACAGTATTTAATATTGTAGCATATTAGTGCAAAACATAGAAATATTTCAACCAAAGTTCTCAGGAATTGACTCATGGATAGTTGAATCATGATAGAGAACTTTATAGAGTTGTGCTCTCTCAAGCAATAATATAATAATAATATTATTAATAATAAAAGTTTTAAGTAATACTAGTAGCATACATGCATTATCTACTTCAATTTACTATTAAAATTGTCCTCATTTTATAGTGGGGAAACTTAATAGGTTAATCAATTTGCTCACAGTCAAGCAGAATGGAACAGTGGAGCCAAAATGTACACTGAGCTATTCAGAGTCTAAAACATGTGTATATTTTGTGCTTCCTAAGACAGACACTGTACTAGAAAATTTTGTGTATATTATGGCACTACTAATAAAGAATTATACATAGAAGTGTTTCACATATGAAACATCGGGCTTATTGTGATGAAGCAGAAGTTTTTCTTGTCTATGTTTATGAATTTTACAAAATGACAATTATAATATTGATGACTTTTTATTGAGAAACCATTTTCCAGAGCAAACTGTTGCAGGAAGTCAGGGACACCGAATGGAGGAACCTGCTGAAGCCATGGCAGAAGAACATAAATTGTGAAGATTTCATGAACATTTATTAGTTCCCTAAATTAATACTTTTATAATTTCTTACGCCCATCTTTACTGCAACCTCTAAGCATAAATCATGAAGATTTCATGGACATGTATCACTTCCCCAATCAATACTCTTAGAATTTCCTATGCCTGTCTTTAATCTCTTAATCTCATCATCTTTGTAAGCTGAGGATGTATGTTGCCTCAGGACCCCGTGAAGATTGCATTAACTGCACAAATAGTTTGTAGAGCATGTGTGTTTGAACAATATGAAATCTGGGCACCTAGAAAAGGAACAGGATAACAGCGATTTTCCGGAAACAAGGGAGATAACCATTAGGTCTGACTGCCTGGAGTCAGGCAGGACAGAGTCATATTTCTCTTAATGCTGAAAACAGGTAAGAGACATATTGCTGAATTCTTACCCCAGTAAGGAATATTAATAATTAACAGCCCCAGGAAAAGAATGCATTCCCAGAGGGAGGCCTCTGAAATGGCCACTCTGGGAGTGTCTGCCTTATGCCATTGTAGATAGGGATGAAACATGCCCTGGCCTCCTGCAGTGCCCCTAGGCTTGCTAGGATTAGGAAATTCCAGCCTAGTGAATTCTAGTCAGACCGGTTCTCTGCTCTTGAACCATGTTTCCTGTTAAAGTGTTTATCAATGGCAATGTGTGCACAGTGGGACATAAAACTTCATCAGCGATTCTAGTTATTCTAGTTTCATCCTGGCCTTGTGACCTTGCCCTGCCCATTTGCCTTGTGATATTTTATTGCCTTTGAAGCATGTGATCTCTGTGACCTACACCCTATTCGTACACTCCCTCCCCTTTGAAAATCTCTAATAAAAACTTGCTGGTTTTGTGGCTCAGGGGGCATCATGGAACCTGTGGACATGTGATGTCTCCCCTGGACACCCAACTTAAAAATTTTTCAATTTTGTACTCTTTCTTTATTTCTCAGAACAGCCGACACTTAGGAAAAACAGAAAAGCACCTATGTTGAAATATTGGGGGCTGTTTCCCCTGATATCTGGCACCCAACGTGGGTCACTTCTATGCCAACTCCATCTCAGATACCTACTCTTGAAACTTCAATGCAACACTTATTATGCCAAAACAAAGAAACAAGTAGATTAGACGTGTGGGCTTATTCAGACACGCTAGAACCTCCTAATTTCCAACAGGTACAAATGCACCGTTATGTACCTCTCAATGTTACCTTTTTAAACGAATTTAAGGATGCTTGTACTCAGTATGGCCCTACTTCTCCTTATGTTAAAATGGTATTACAAACTTTTTGTACTGAGGCCACTTTTCTTCCTTTAGAATGGGACCTTTTGGCAAAAGCTCTTCTAACCCCATCTCAGCATTTAAAATTTTGTTCCCGGTGGTCAGAGGAGGCCCATTTGCAGGCTCAGCTAAATCAGACTAATGGCATTCTAGTTACTCAGGACCAACTCACAGTCTCCGATAGTTTCTCCGATACTTGTGCCTAATTAAACTTTGATGCTCTTACCATGGGACAAGTATCAAAGGTGTGTATGAGAGCTTGGGATAAATTATGCACCCCAGGCCAAGCTCCTGTTTCTTTTACTGTGGTTAAACAAGGTCAGGCTGAATTATACCCTGATTTTTTAGCTACATTAGAAGATGCTATTGAAAAATCTGTCTCTGATGAGTGCACTCAAGGTATTCTTCTTCATATGTTAGCTTTTGAAAATGCGAACCATAAGTGTAAAATGTTCATGTGTTCCATCCAACAACAAAATTTACCTGATCATGAGGTATTGCCTGCATATATCAAAGCTTGTGAAGCATTGGATCAGACACCCACAAAGCTATTCTGTGGGCAAGGGCCATGAAGGACACCAATCAAACTGGCCCCAGCCCCACTAATTCTTTTCTTGGAGCCTGCTTCAATTGCAGCCAACTTAGTCATACTCGGAAAAATTGCACTGTTAAAAACTTAAAAGCAGCCAAGCCAGTTCAACAAATATGGCCAAATGCTGCTGCTACTGTTTGTCTACGTTGTCACAAAGTTAAACATTGGGAAAGTGCTTGCTGCTCTACGTATGATATAGATGGGAACCCCCTGCCACAAAACCAGGCAAACAGGGAGCAGGGCCAGTCTCACCCCAATATCAAACGGGACGCTTCAGACTTCTACCAATGTTGCATTTCTGCTTCAGGTGGTCCCAGTGCAGTCCCCAGCACAAACAAATTTACCTACAACCAAGCCAGGTGGGTCCCAGCCTCTCCTTCTGTCTCAGTACAATGCTTGTCCACTTCCACAGAAGGGGGTGGGGCGGTTGATCTCTGTAGTACTATTCCTCTAAATTTACTACCTAACTCTTTGCCTTTAATTGTCCCCACAGGGGTCACTGGCCTTTTACCTCAAGGTTCGGTAGGCCTGGTGCTAGGTAGGGCATCCACCTATGCTAAAGGAATCACCATTCACACTGGTCTCACTAATTCTGATTCCATTGAAGAGATTAAACTAATTGTGTCTGCCAAGGTTCCTGCTTCCATTCCAGCCAGAGATCATCAATCCCCTGTCTGGATACCCACTAGGAGACTCAAGCTTTGTGTGGATGCTGATGACAAAAACCGCAGGGAAAAGATGTCCATGTCAGAGACTGCCCTCAGATGTGGTGAGATCTGTGCCAACTCCTCAGAAGTTGGCACAACAAATCAAAATGGGTCTAGTTCAATCCTTTCTGATGGCAATGGAGACCCATCTAACTAATCCCACCTCTCCTAATTACCTTTCTTTTTCTTCTTACAAACCTAAAAATCTCA
>NW_012102155.1:634279-645910 GCF_000951045.1 Mandrillus leucophaeus
AACTTTAATTTGGGAAGATTGTGTTAACTCACATGTAGTAATATTAAAAAATGACTCATATGGGTTAGTAATAGACTGAACACCAAAAGGCTATTGGAGACCCATCTAACTAATCCTAGTTACCTTTCTTTTTCTTCTTACAAACCTAAAAATCTCAACATTTCTATTAGCCTGAAAATAACATCCCTCTGTTCTCTTCCTACTTCAGCACTGAATCTCGCTTACAATAGGTTTTATTTAATGATTCTCCTCCTTATACTTTCTGTCTCACCAGTTTCCTCTCATACTGATTTACCTGCTACACAAAATTATTCTTATTGGGCTTATGTGCCTTTTCCTCCACTTATTTGACCTCTCACCTAGATGGATGCTCCTGCAGAAATCTACATTAACGACAGTGTGTATGCCTGGAGCTACAGATGACCATTGCCCCGCTTGAGCAGGAGAAGAAGGCACTGCATTTAATGTTACTATGGGTTATAAATACCCTCCTCTGTGCCTCAGACATGCACCTGGTTGTATCCATCTAGAAACCCAAGTCTGGGCTGCTTATCTTCCAGAGAGATCGGCTACAGAAAAACCATGACATTTGGTCTCTGAATTCTCCCTTTCTCCTTTAAAACAAATGAAAGGGGGAGTGATGGGAGAGACCCCATACTTTCAATATAAACCTGCCAGAAAACCATGTTCTAAAAATTTTAAGGGCCCATCTAAAACCTTAATTTGGGAAGACTGTGTTAACTCACATGCAGTAATATTAAAAAATGACTCTTACAGTTTAGTAATAGACTGGGCACCAAAGGACCATTTACAAAACAATTGCTCCTCTGGCAGAAGAGAATGCCTGGAGGCTACTTACTTCATTTCTTATCAGGAGAACAAGAATCATCATCCTACTTTGCATAGGAGGTTCAGCTCATTCTTTCCCTTAAAATGGGAAGAAAAAGGCATTACCCCGCCTACGCCTCATATGATATTCTCCATTCTGAGCCCCAAACACCTAACTTTGGAAATTGGCTATTGCCATGTCTGGACTGCGAGTATGAGAAGGGGAAACTATTCTGTCTGTTGTCCCTGCTACCGTCCCCGTCTCTCAGTATCAGCATAGATCCAGACATTCTGCTTTACTTACTTCCAACCTGACGGTTCCCATACAGAGTTGTGTTAATTTTGCTTTGCCTTGCTTACAGCTTGTTGTCTGGATAAAATGTGGAAACTTTTGCAACCTGTAAATAATATGCAAGTTTAGACACAATTTATCTATGTAAGTATCCTTTATTATTATTAGTATGATCCAAATGTTTGTGTGCCTTCACCAGATTCAGAATCATTCAGGGCCTTCATCCTGGAATTCCCAGCCCCCAGAACTGTGAGAAATAAATACCTGTTGTTCATAAGCCACCCAGTTTATAGTAAAGCCACCTGAATGAACTGAGACAATTATTAGCATTTATTTTAATTGAATTTATTAGATAAACCTGTTTTTGCAGCTCAATAAATTTCCTTGGCCTGCTTCTAAGTTAGATAACCATTAGAGATATATCTGATTCTGGCCAGGTGCAGTGGCTCACGCCTGTAATCCAGCACTTTGGGAGGCTGAGGGTGGATCACCTGAGGTCAAGAGTTCAGGACCAGCCTGACCAACATGGTGAAACTCTATCTCTACTAAAAATACAAAAAATTAGCCAGATGTAGTGGCAGATGCCTGTAATCCCAGCTACTTGGGAGACTGAGGCAGGAGAATTGCTTGAGCCAGGAAGGTGGAGGCTGCAGTGAGCCAAGATCATGCCATTGAACTCCAGCCTGGGCAACAAGAGTGAAACTCTGTCTCAAAAAAAGAAAAAACAAGTCTCTGATTCTGAGAGGTGAAGCCAGCTAGACTTCCTGGGTCAAGTGGAGACTTATAGAACTCTTCTCTCTTACAAGAGGGTTGTAAAATGCACCAATTAGTGCTCTGTAAAAATGCACCAATCAGTGCTCTGTAGCTAGCTAGAGGTTTGCAAAATGAGCCAATCAGCACTCTGTAAAATTGACCAATCAGCACACTGTTAAACAGACCAAACAGCACTCTGTAAAATGGACCAATTAGCAGGACATAAACGGAGACAAATAAGGGAGTAAAAGCTGGCCACCCCAGCCAGCAGCAGCAACCTGCTCAGGTCCCTGTTCTTTTGCTCTTCACGGTAAATCTTGCTGCTGCTCACTCTTTGGGTCCATGGCATCTTTAAAAGCTGTAACACTCACCATGGAGGTCCTCAGCTCCATTCTTGAAGTCAGTGAGACCACAAACCCACCAGAAGGAATAATCTCTGGACACAATTCTATATATTCACTTTATTTATTTTTTAGTATTAATCCTTGATATGTATTATGTAAGAGATCTTTTATGCTTATTATGCTTAACTCATGAGTTTTCCCATTATTTTGAACAATGAATATGAACATTTTCTCATCTGGTAATTTCTTATACTAAGTTTGCATTTGGCCATGTGTGAGTTCTGCATACACAGAGAAAGTGCCATTACTAAATAATTTTTACAATTACCCTTTTCCTGTTTTTCTTCTATAAAGTATTGGATGTGGTTTAGAAAAGAAAGCAAGAGTTTAAATAAAATCAGGTAAACAAGAACAGATTTTCACGTCTGAACATGTTAAACAGAAATTGGATACAGCCTCATGCTGTAAACATTTGAAAATTGAACAAAATGTATGAAGTGACTTTTCAGACATTGTACGGAAGCCAGCACAGAACCATGACACCCAAGAGTGAGATAAACATAATGGTGGAGTCTGGTTTCCCAGACTTTCATTCTACCAAGGGTGGGAATAGAATGCCAAGAAAAATGAGACTGCCTTACTGAAGTAAAGAGCCAGAGATCAGAGATCAGGAACATTGAGAGAGTTACAAGTGGTGGGACAGGGTTTGACTGAACCGGAGGTTATATAGCAAAAATAAAAAATAAAAATAAAAAAACAAGCTCCAAACATCTTCATATCATAAGGATTCTCTTGAGTCTTTGCTGAACGTGAACTTTAAGTTATGCATAGGTATGATAAAACTTCAGTGACCTCTGAGCTGAATATTGAACAATTCCTAAAGTGTCAAACATTCCAGGGAGATATTTAAACTCTGACTAGCCAGAGCAAGACCTTGTTGATGACTCAATCAATCTGTTGAGAACCAAAGATGGACCTGATAGTAATATGCAGCCACCTCACCTCTAGATTAAAGAATAATTGAGGACTACTTTTTAAAATATGTCTCAAAGATTCAAGCTAATCTGTTGCTTGACAGAAACAAGAACCAATGAATATAAAGGAATAAAACAATATTCAACCACTCAATGGTAAAGTACTTGCAGTGTTCAGCATCTGGCCAAGCGCAGGAAATTGAAATGTGTAACCAGGAAAAATTAGTCAATATAAATGAACCCAAAAATGAGGGAAATTATGGAATTATCAGACAAGAACTTTAAAATAGCTAATGTAAATATGCCAAAATTCTCAAAGGAAAACAGAAACATAAAGAGAAGAGAAATTTAAGATATGAAAATAATAATATGGAACTTATAGAATTGAAAAATATAATAGCTTAGAAAAAAAACTATATGTGATTAATAGCAGATGAGAAACTGCAGAAGAAAAAATCAGTGAATATGACTCTATAATAATAGAAATGGTCAAAACTGAAGTAAAGAAAAATAAAAATAAAAGTCCTAAGAAAATGAGCAGTATAAAATGGGACAGTGTCAAATTATCGAACACATGGGTATTTCGATTTCCTTAAAATGGGGACAAAAAAATTGGAAAAATGATGAATAAAAATTTTCCCAATGTTGATAAAAATCATGAACTAGTAAATTCCAGAAAAATATAAAACAACAAGTAGGCTAAAAAAAAAACCAACAAATGAAACAAAAGTACATGAAGGCATATAACCCAATTACACAAAAACAGTTGTGAAAATATAAAATCACCCAGACAAAAAGACACATTATGGATACAAGAACAAAGATATGAATGACTCCAGGCTTCTCAACAGGAACTTTACAAGCAGTTCTAAAAGAGAGAAGAAAAAAATCTATATCCAACAAAAATACCTTTCACAAATGAAGGTGAAAGAATATTTTTTTTCAGACAGACAAAAGCTGAGAGGATGTGTTTTCAACAGATCCACAGTATAAAAAATATGTGCAAGCTGAAGGAAAACAATGCCAGATGAAGACTTGGATTTATAAAAAGAAATGAACAGCTCTGGAAATGGTCATTATGTGAGCAAATATACAATAGTTTTCTGTCTCTTAAAAAAACTTTTTTTGAAAGATAAACACTTAAATGAAAATAACAATGTACTGTAAAGTTTACAACATATCTAGAAGGGGGAATGCCTGACATCAATAGCACAAAATGTAAGGAGCACACTATTGTAATTATACTATGTGATGTTCAGTTATACACAAAGAAGCAAAATATTATTTGAATACAGACTTTATTAATTTAAAGATTCATTTTAAAAACCATACACTAGCATTTAAAAAGTAAAACAAAGAGGTATTGCAAATAAGCCAATAATGGAGATAAAATGTAATATTAAAAAGCAAAAGTAATTCAAGAAAAGAAAGAATGGAAAAATATATAAAAAAGCAAGATTGTAGTTAAACTCAACCATACAAATAATTACAATAAATTTGAATTGATCTATATTTTATTTGAATTGAATTACTTTAAATATGTACTTTTTGATATGGTATCCACTAGCTATATGTGGCTATTTAGCATTTGGAGTGTGGCTAGTATACATCAAGAACTAAATTTTTAACTTTACTAAATGTTTAATTAATTAAAGTTTCAATTGGAAAACAAACAATTCAGTTATTCTGAGACTTTTCAGGATTTTTGGAACCCTGTATGTATGCGAATCAACATTTTTAACTGTAAATTTCAAGAAATCTAAAGATAAGATATTTGCAATGAAAATGTTATGTTAAACTTGAAATATGCTATAAGTGTAAAATGTAAACTGGATTTCAAATATTTAGTATGAAAAATAATGTAAAAATCCCATGAATATATTTGTATTTAATACTTACTGAAATGATAATATGTTGGATATACTGAGTTAAATATATAATTGCTATCAATTGCCTTTCTTTTTATGCTTTTAAATGTGTCTACTGCTATCATTTCAACACTTTAAAAAATGTGTCACTTGTCTAAAACACTTCGATAAAAAGGCAGAGATTGTCAAGCTGTACAATAAAGCAATAATCAACTACATGCTGTCTATAAGAAACCACTTTAAATATAAACTTGTAAAGCATCCAGAACATCTCAAGTAATATTGAAAAAAAATAACAATTTTGGAGACTTAGAGTACCTGTATTCAACACAACTAAAGTTTATATTAAGGACATTGTGTTACTGACAAAGGACAGAAAGATCAATATAAGAGAAGAGAGTGCCTATCAAGATACTGATCTATACATATGTATGGTTAGATTGTTGACAAAGATTCCAAAACAGGCCAAAGGAACAATGTCTTTTCAAAAAGAGATACTAGAACAACCCGATATTTATATAGGACAAAAAATTTGAATGTATGCATTATACCAAGAACTAATTTCACGTGGATAATTAATCTAAACATAAAAACAGCCACCATAAAACTTTTTGAAAAAATTCACCAGATAATATATTCATCAATTGGGTAAACAAACACTTCTTAGTCTGGGCAAAAAGCAACAACCATAACAATTTTTTTAAAAAATTAGATTTCATCAAAATTAACAACTTCTGTTCATCAAAAGACATCATTGAAAATTAATATGAAAGACACAGAGTAGCAGAAAAAATTCTCTGGAAGAAACTTTGTAGGGTGATGAAAAGATTCCATAATGAAATACATTTTTGAACATCATCGAACTTTACAATGAATGTTCTCATGGTTGTGGACTATTAGGTCTCTCTGATACTATTGGTGAGGACCTAAGATAATACACCTAATTGGCAAATATCTGGTAGTTTCTTACAATTTTAAACATAATCTACTCCCAAGTATTAGCCCAAATAAATTAAATCTTTTAAAAAAGTACATACATGTCCATAGTAGATTAATCCACAAATAAATTTATTTATCATAGTAGCCCAAATCTGGAAACTATCTAGTTGTCCTAGGTGTCCAATATTTAAAAATGACTAAAAATATCCTAGCATATTCAGACACATTCATTCATGGAGTACTATGTAGCAGTAAGAGGGAAACTTGTGTGTGGAATTACATGAACATATATCAGCACCATGATGCTGAGAAACAGAAACCAAATACAAAAAGAATACATATTTTATGATTTCATTTGTATGAAGTTCCAAAAGCGGCAAAACTAACATATTCTGGGGAAAAAAAAAATCAGAACATTGGTTGCCTCTGCCACCGAGAATTCAACATTAAGTTTTCTACTTAGGTGCTAAAGAGGCAAAACTGGAATGCTTTGTCTCAATATCTGGGGGAAAAAAGCAATATTGTAGTTGAGAAGGACACATTATTTTCTAGTACTAAGGTCTTAGGCGAAAGAGTCTTCAAATGAAGCATATTGAACAACAAATGTTTCTTTTTCAATGGTATATAAGTTAGATACCCCAGTCTGAAAATCTGAAATCTGGAAAGCTCCAAAATCAACTATTTTCTGAGTATCAACACAATGCCACAAGTGAAAAATTTAGAAAAATTTCACAATTGATCTCGTGATGCATCACAGTGAAAATACAGTAAAAACAGTTTTATGTACAAAATCATTGAAAATATGTGTATATTTTACAGATAAAATATTTGTTTAAAAATTGTATAAAAGTACCTTCAGATTATTTGTATAAGGTGTATATGAAACAAATGAATTTTAAGTATAGAATTGGGTTCCTTCCCTAAAATATCTCATTAGGTACATGCAAAATTCAAAAAATCTGAAAAAATTCAAGATCTGAAACATTTCTGATCTCAAGAATTTTGGATAGGGCATACTGCATAAAGTGCAAAGTTAATCTTTATGTGGCCATTTTCTGTTTTAGAAATGTCAAGTATACCATCTTAAGTTATAATTAACATTTATATCAACATGTAACCTTCTTTTAAAGAATTATCTCCTTTTATACAAGCACCAAATGACCTTGCAAACTGCATTCTAATTCTCTAAACTTAACAAGCTTGTTTAAAACTGTCGAAACGTTCATTTTTTATACACATACTTACTTCCACATGTAATGTCTGTTTCCCCCTTTTCTCCTAAAGAATTACTTCTCCTTTACCTTTTGTTACTCACTACATCTACTCTAGTTCCAATTATATTGTTGATATCTTTATTGGAATATGTATATATTATATAATATATATAATATATAATAATATATAGTAGTGTATTATATATTATACACATATATTATATATTATATATTATACACATATATTTCTTTTTATGTTTTTAAATGTGTCTACTGCTATCATTTCAACATTTAAAAAAGTATCACTTGTCTAAAACACTTTGATAAAAAGGCAGAGATTGTCAAGCTGTACAATAAAGTGATAATCCACTACATGCTGTCTATAAGAAACCCCTTTTAAATATGAATATATATTATACATCTATAATATAATATACAATATAATAGATAATCATATATATATGATTCTGTATCCTGCATTCCTTTAGAAGTGACAACTGTTTCCATCCTCAGTGCCCAGCAGATTTGCAACAGGGATATTTGTTAACTAAATAAAAAAAAGATACTGAGAATGCATTTTTGAAGGTTTGTTGGAGGTCTACTGATAGAGACATATAGTAATGGCAAGCTCAAATGCAAAGTTTTAAATGTGGATACTTCACAACTCATTATATAAAGAACAAATTTATATAGATAAATTTTGGCATAAAGATTCTGTTTTATAGTCAAGCTTCACATATGTGGCAAATTGAGAAAAATAAATGTTTCTAAGGTATTATCGATGTTTTAGAAAATGTTTCGTTTTTAGAATGCTGTCTTTGGAAAATAAATAATTTTGATCTAAATTTTCTAGATAAAAATTTACTTCTTTCGTTTTCTATTTGTATTTTTAGCATAAAAATGCAGAAGACTCAAATGTGTTACATAGAATTATTTAATAATTCCACCATAAATAATTGTGTTTACTGCCAGTTAACTGGTAATACATTACATAGATTAATCACTTCATGATTGCAGAGAGAGAGAATAGTTTCTTCCTTCCATTACTTAAAAAACCTAGAAATTCAAAGCTGAGAGAATCTTACATTTTACCTAGAAAATCTTCCTTCTTTCAAAGACTAAGAATGGGAAGCAAAGAAAAATCACAACTTAAATTTTGTGGCTAAGAGAAGAGGCGATCCCTTAACCAACCTCATCTGCATCTGAAGTAAATTCCATTTCTTTAGCATAGAAAAGCAATATTTTATCAAGGAAACCCTTTATTCAAGATATTGATGAAGAAGTAGAATGTGGTAGGCTAAGGCTGTCAACCCTAGACACACATTAGTTATTTATGGAAGCTTAACAAAGTATCAATGCTTAAGCCCTAGTTCCCAGAGATTATTTGTTAATTGGTCTCTGAAGGCATATGCCCATCTATTATTATTCCAGTGTGCAATTCACTTGAAATGTAAGAAATTATCAATTTTTTAAAGTCATAAATATTTCCTTAATCTGTTATTAATTTATGCTTCTGAATATCCATTTTAGTTGACAATTAGACACTGTTATGAACTTCTGATAAAAAGCATGCAGATTTTAACATTTCAGGTTTCATGTATTAAAAAATTATCATAATGTTTCAGTTAATTTATTATGTTAGTCTGGAACTGAGTATGTAACTAACACTTCAAAAATTTACTGGGTATTATATCATTATTTTTCTGTGAATGCTTGTGTCCCTAAAAGAATGAAACAGCCCACAATAGATCCTCATCCATATTATAGTACACATTGTTATAACAGGCTTGTGGTGTAATGAAGTACGGCTAAAATCTACATTTATATATACTATATTTCATTTAACTTGGCAGTCAATAGCAACATATTTTGAAATATTAAGCTGAAATACAGCTCGTTTTAAAAAATCACTATTTTAAACTAAACGCTCTATTTCCAAAACACTATTAAATGCAACCAGAATTTTTATGTTTTTATGAAGTTTGATATGGTTTTTATTACCGTTTATGCCAAAATTAAAATATGAAATCAATATTTCTGTTTCCAACACTTTTTGAAATATCGTTCTACATTTAATGTCCAGCAATAAATTGTTTATATTTATTATTAACCTGTGTTGGTCTAAAACTATGAACTATAATTAAATAGTCCAATAACAGCACAAAAGTAAGTTGATTCAACCTTGCAACTTGTATTTCTTGACACAGAAATATTTTCTTAACAGAATATGTAATCAAATTGAGGCTATCAATAACAGACAGCTCCATCTCGCTCACAAAAATGGAAGTATCAGTATTGTAGTAGAGTTAATCTCTAAGAATAAACTCAGGGCTTCTTCCCTATTACAACATTAAAAAAGAAATTCTATCAATGAAATGATGAGGGTTTCTAGGTTCCCCTTAAAGAAATTAAGTTTAATTGAAATGAGGAAAGACAACACTCTGGGAAAGTTGCCTTTCCTTTCTTGGACACAATATCATTATGATCAGTTCCTTCTGGGATGATGTTAAAGATTAGTTCATAAAAGTTATTAAATAGTTTAATATCTTTTCTTATTGAACCTATTTGTATTTATAGAAATTGTGGCAGTGTTTGTGATAGAAGCTTCACAAAAGCATGAGAAAGCGTTGAGAAAGAAAAAAAATGCACCTGACTTATCATTAGCTCAAAGTCTAAACATCACTCTTTCCAAAACACTTTTCTGAGAAATGATCATGGGATTTTTCTCACTGTTTCCTGACAAAAGGAAGTAACAGCCTATAAAGACAAATTCTGAAAAGAAGCCAATCTTTTATCATCAAAAGATACTTAATTTGGTGTAGGTGAGTCACTTGTAACAAATGTTCCACACTGATAGAGAATGTTGACAGTGGGGGAGGTTGTGCATATGTGGGGACCAGGGGTACACAGGAACTCTTTGTAATTTCCACTCAACTTTGCTATAAACCTAGAACTCCTCTAATAAATAAAGTCTAGGTGGGGCACAATGGCTCATACCTGTAATCCCAGCATTTTGAGAGGCCGAGGCAGGTGAATCACTTGAGGTTAGGAGTTCGAGACAAGCCTGGCCAACATGGTGATATCTCATCTCTACTAAAAATATAAAAGTTAGCTGTGTGTGGTGGTGCATACCTGTAATCCCAGCTACTCAGGAGACTGAGACAGGAAAATCGCTTCAACCCAAGATGTGGAGGTTGATCAGAGCAGAGAGAGTGCCACTGCTCTCTAGCCTGCGTGACAGAATGAAACTCCATCTCAAAAAAGAAAAAATAAAAATTAAAAAATTAAAGAAATAAATTATATTATATAAAAGAGATTTAATTTATAAAATATTTATAAAGATTTCTGGATTTACCATAGTAGGAAACAGTCTTTTTAAATTTATTGTTTATTTTATCATGTTAAAAACTATTCAAAGTCAATCAGCACAAAATTTTTTTGAAATCCCATCTTTGGTGAAAGTACTATTTGTTGGAAACTTGAAACCACACAATACAAGAGGAGTACGGTTTGCCCCTAAGAGCTTCACTGTGCCCAATTTATTCCCAAACAGAATAAGTGGGGCTGACCCATATATATGGCCAGAATTCTGTTGGGAGGACAATGAGAAGACTGTGGTTTGAACAGTCCTTTGGCTGACAACTCAGGTAATTGGTGAGAAACAAAAAGTAAATAGTGATTCCCAGCTCTTACTCTACTTTTGGATCACTTGAGAAAGTTTTGAAAATACATATGCTAGGTTTGAGGTCAGGTAGTGTGATGCCTCCAGCTTTCTTCTTTTGGCTTAGGATTGTCTTGGCAATGCGGGTTCTTTTTTGGCTCCATATGAACTTTAAAGTAGTTTTGTGCCAATTCTGTGAAGAAAGTCATTGGTAGCTTGAATCTATAAATTACCCTGGGCAGTATGGCCATTTTCACAATATTGATTTTTCCTCTCCATGAGCATAGTATGTTCTTCCATTTGTTTGTGTCTTCTTTTATTTCACTGAGCAGTGGTTTGTAGCTCTCCTTGAAGAGGTCCTTTACATCCCTTGTAAGTTGGATTCCTAGGTATTTTATTCTCTTTAAAGCTATTATGAATGGGAGTTCATTCATGATTTGGCTCTCTGTCTGTTACTGGTGTATAAAAATGCTTGTGAACAGATAACCTACAGAATGGGAGAAAATCTACTCATCTGACAAAGGGCTAATATCCCGAACCTACAAACAACTCCATCAAAAAGTGGGCAAAGGAAAAAACAAAGAACCCCATCAAAAAGTGGGCAAAGGATATGAACAGAAACTTCTCAAAAGAAGACATTTATGCAGCCAACAGACACATGAAAAAACGCTCATCATCACTGACCATCAAAGAAATGCAAATCAAAACCACAGTGAAATACCATCTCACACCAGTTAGAATGGCGATCATTAAAAAGT
>NW_012102155.1:646144-647225 GCF_000951045.1 Mandrillus leucophaeus
TATGTTTATTGTGGCACTATTCACAATAGCAGAGACTTGGAACCAACCCAAATGTTGGTTAAGAAAATTAAGAAATTTAAGAAATTCAGAAAATGTGGCACATATACACCATGGAACACTATGCAACCGTAAAAAAAGGATGAGTTCATATCCTTTGTAGGGACATGGATGAAGCTGGAAACCATTATTCTCAGCAAACTATTGCAAGGACAAAAAACCAAACACCACATGTTCTCACTCATAGGTGGGAATTGAACAATGTGAACACTTGGACACAGGAAGGGGAACATCACACACCAGGGCCTGTCGTGGGGTGGGGGGAGTTGGAGGGATAGCATTAGGAGATATACCTAATGTAAATGACGAGATAATGGGTGCAGCACACCAACATGGCACATGCACACATATGTAACAAACGTGCACGTTGTGCACATGTACCCAATAACTTAAAGTATAATAAAAATAAATAAATAACCTAAAAAAAAGAAAGAAAATACATATGCTAGGGTCTCAAACTAATGATCCAGATGTAATTCTCTTGGGACATTGTGTAGATTGTTATTTATTTTTTAGTTCTCCAGGTTACACTATATAAAGCTGTGTTGTAATACTTTCTCAATGACGGCTAAGAGAGCTCACTCACATGCAATTCTCTGTCATAAGGAATATTCCTGATGGCCTGTCATTTATCCCAGTCTTTTCTCCACACCAATATCCAAAAAATCAGCTTATCAGTAAAGAACTCACCTAACTGAAAGACAAATGATTGATTCTTGTTGAATCAATCTTGGTACTAGAGAGGAAAAGAAAAATTTTAAAAGGTGAACATTCAAAGTAGATTGCTGCCAAAAAGGATGAAATTTCTAAACTTCCAAAATACGATACAGTTTTTAAAAAAACTTAATGAAGACATTGTACAGGAGCTTAGGGAAAGACATGACAAGATCACAGAAACAAAAAAGTCATAACCACCACCTTTACCTTCATAGTTATGCCACTCATATCCTTTTCCCTGATTCGACTTTCTTTTTATCTAATTCCTTCTCAATTTCAAGACAATTTCTATTGGCTTTAGTGTCCT
>NW_012102155.1:647462-656546 GCF_000951045.1 Mandrillus leucophaeus
CTTGAGCCACCGCGCCCGGCCTGATCTTTTTACTACATTTCTAATAAGCTAATGGTGAATGTTGTGATTTAGATTTCGGAAAGTCATTTTCAGATTTGCTATTCAACTCTAACGTTTTGAACATTTTGAGTTTTCTGAAGTGAGAACAATTTCAAATTAATGATCCTTTCTTTCTCAAATAGAAAACTACTTTAAATGATATGAAAGTGCTCAGACAACACCATAACTGCAAAAACACTCACCAACTCAGTTCAAATCACATGCAAAATTTTATTTTTTACTGAAATCAATTTGAACATCCTAAATATATTCTATATCGAATCCAGCTAATTATAAATAGTATATTTGAAGAAATGTTCAATTTCCTATTTTTATGGAGTATTGTGTTTACATTTCTGAAGAAAATTGAATATATGAAACATTGATATTATCTATTAATCAAAAAAATATAGACAAATCCAGGCAGGAGAGGGAGAGATAATTAATCATTGACCCATTAACACTCTTCAAATTTATACCAGATTGATTCTTGCTAGAAGCATTGAAGAATGCATTCCGTTTCCCATGACTGTTTCAGATGCCATAGGGCAAAATCCTCTGGTCACAGCTATTGCTTGGACTCTGTTCTTTCTCAGTTCTTCTATTCTTATATGTGCGTGCCTACTCCTTTTTTAATCCAACTGTTCTTAGCTAAAATATAATCACAAATGAATTCCAATCTGATCTATAAATATGATTCATTTATGACATAATATTCATAATATGACACTAATAAACTTCCAAATTTGGATTCAATCTTAATTCTAATAGTTATTTTCATAGTTACTTGAATGTGCTTAATGCTCCCATGAAGACATTTCGTTTTTATTGAAGGAATTTCTTTCCTTTGTGTTCAACATAAAATAAATGGTTTGACTTTGCTCAAAATTATGGATAGTGTTTTCAGTAAAGCTTGAAAATGGCAGACAGATTTCTTCTTCATGAGGAGGTGATACAAAGAAGTGACATTTTGATAGACATCATGATAAATAAGCCTTCAAGTTGATGGCGTGGTAGCAAGATAACACTAAGGTAATCTCTTCAATTTTTTTCCTCTTTTTAAATATTTTATGAACTTAAACTGTTGGACAAAATTTGGTTTTATTTAAAATAACCTCTTAAACATATGGATGATTCAAACAAGTACTATAAAATGTTAATAATGTCATTACTTGATGGTAGAAAGTCCTATTAATATTCAGTTGTAATGATGGCCATATATTTTGATGATATCTCAAGATTAATAGCACCTGACATTTTTATCACACCTAACAGTATTTAGATGCGCCTATGTGTGGAATTTCAATTTCTCTTAAGATGCCTCTTCCTTTCTTCCTGACGTTCTTTCCTTTCTGTCTCCACAGTAACCACTGGGGTTGAGTTCCACAGATTCATTGCTATACCCTCACTTACCAAGGTAGTGACAGGTGGGAAAATGCAGACATAAAAATCCTTTCCCTGTATATTAGTTGAACTGTGACAGCCTGATAATTTGCAAAGAATAATATTTTTAAAAGTTTGGAGAAAGTTTTTCAGGAAATTGTGATCCCATCAAAGCACATGAAATTCATTCCCAGGGGCTTAGTGCCACAACTTTTTTCCCCAAAGACTTTATTAGTAGAGGCAGTGGAAGGAAAATTCATTAATTTTATTACATAGGACAGATGGTGGTTATTTAATGTTCTTGTTAGGCTTAACAAATACTTCTCCTGTCTTGAGGTTTAGATTTTCTCAGCAAGTTCAATGACCAAATCCTAAATTTAAAACAAAATAATAATAATTCCTCAAAGCAGAAAATTAAAATTCCACATTAAGTATTCAAAATTAACATTGGGAAGTTAATGCTTATTTGAGGAAGTGAAATTAAATTCATCTTTGAAGAAGACAACTTCTTTTCATGAAAAATCATCATAATGGCCTTTTGGGTTTGCATTCATTATTCCAGAGGTAAGAATAAGAAGCAACCCAAAAGACAAAGTGTAAGACTGTGAAAAAGTCTTTTTGTATTGTTATTTAGCATATATTTTAAAAGAGTCAAGTACAAATAGCCCTTGTTGCTTCCTTTGGTAAGACGTTCCTTTAATCCATATAAACTTAGAGACTGTAGTGTCATAAATTGCTGGAAAATGTTATTACAGAGTTTTTTTTTTGTTTTGTTTTTTGTATTTGTTGCAGTTTGGATTCCCAGCAAACAGTCTCTCAGATGGAGTTTAGTGTTTAGGATGTTAACTATGGAGTGTCTTTGGGGTCAATACAAGAGGGAGAGAAGGAAAGAAAACTGTGAAGAACAAGAAGTCAATTTGCTGCAGTCACCACAGTTCAACTTATGGTGAGGTGTGGATTCTTTAGAATTGTCTCAAGTTGGGCTAAGACGGCCAAGTCTTAGACTTCTAATTTAATCAATCACAGGCAGTGGACTGACCTGGGAAGGGAAATGACTGTAAGCAAAATGGCTGTCTTAAGCAGAGTCTAATCCTCATAGGAGCTAACAGCTGAAGGCTATATGCCAATAGCAATTCCAGCAGCAGGGGCAACAAGTCCAACACTGAAGGACACGTCAGAGTTTTCACCACAGTTCATCTCTTACATAACTCAAATACACCTCTGCGTATACATCCTGGCAGACTTATCATCTGGAGGAAAATTTAGCAAAGCAGGTCAATGGGACAAAAACACCCTTTGCCCCTGCCAACAGATGTGCATTGTCTCCTCTCCACTATCCATTTTAGATTCCCTATAATATCATCTAGTACCTCTGCCAATACCTAGTGGCATGACCTATGGCTCTAAGCCCCTGGTCACCATGGCCTTCTCAGGTTAGTGTGCTGCCAGAAATAGCCCATTTATCATCAAAACTGGGCAAGGGAGCTCCAATAGACACCTAAAGAGATTACCCTGATAACATTTTTTTCTTTCCCTCTTTATGCAACAGCAGCCCGGGACCTCAGTTTATTTCCACGAATTGGGTTAATACAGTGAGAAATAGCAAAGAAATTCGAAGCTCGTCAGTTAACTGAATGGTCCCCTGCTTGGCCAATGGAACTCCAGAGCAACCTTGAAAACTGAATTTTGGGCCCTGAGGAGTAGAAGGTCTGACACTTGTTGTTATATCCCCCTCCCTCCCTAACTGCCATTAACCTCTCATTCCTAAGGGCTAAACAGAAAGCAGCCCTTTCAAAAGACTCCTTGGCTGCTATCAGGCTTGGCTGCTATCAGGCTTATTATCAACCAACTGCCTGATGCTGCTCCTCCCTTCTGCAGTTTCCACACTACAATTCATCAGCATTTCTTCCTGATAATAGACCACCCATGGAGTGGTTCTGACCAAGCCAATCTATGTGCAACTCATGAAGGGGCATGAAGCTCCATTCATACATGCATGTTTCTCCTTTCAAAGATATTCATGACGCCTTCTACTTTATTAAATATGTATATTCTGCCACTCTGCTCAGCATCAATTCCTTTTCCCTTTGTTCTTTCCTTTAAGTGTCTGTTTCTGGCTTCTGGCCAGAGGCTATGCTTTCCAGTCTGTCAGAATGGCCACCCTGCAGGCTGCAACGTTTTATGAAAAATAAAGTTTTCCTTTCCAAATTTATGAGCCTCATTATTCTTGGGTTGACAATAGACACATTCATTATATTAAAAATAAAACCCACGGTAACTAAACATTTGAATTAGACCATCTTAAGTTTGAATTCTCATTATTTGCTAGCTACGACTGTGGCCAGATTACCTAAATGATCATACCTTAGTGTCTTCTCTGTAAAATACCAATAGTAATACCTACACTGAAGTTTTGTGAAAGGTTTGAAGACAATGTAAAATGACTTGCAAAATACTCTGACACATAGAAGCGCACAAGAAATATCAATGATTCTCACAAAAGTTAATTTTCTACATGGTTTACCTTTGCACGCCTATCTGATAGATAAGAAAAATGGGAAAAAAGAGTTAGAAATTGTAAGACTGCCATCACATTAGCAGTTTGTGTAAATAAATACATTTGCTATGTATCATTTGAGCACCATGGAAAGGCCCCTTTGATTATTGCTGTTTACCTATTTGTTCTGCTTGCCAATTCTTGTTTGCTCCAGGGCAGCTCTCTAAAGACTTGCATTTAGTTATATTGCAAACAGACTGGTATGTGGAATCATTCGTTGGGAAGTTTAGAAGGTACATTTCACCTTGAGATGTACCTTAATTATTAAGTGGAAATAATTTCTATGATCTATGGTTCATCTCACTTTCATAAAAACCAATACAGATAATTTTTCAATATATTAAACACATTGAAATAGCTAACAGTTGATATATTAATGAGTAGATTGATAGCTGATGTATTAGGTTGGTGCAAAAGTAATTGCGGTTTTTGCCATTAAAAGTAATATGAACACTTAGTTAACAGATAGGTAGGTATCCTCTCTTTTTTTCACCATCATAAACAGTGTGAAAGACTGCACTAATGGCCCCAATTCCTTACCTCTCCCTGTATTGACTCCATTTGTCAAGTAACTTTGTGGCGGTTTTTACTGTAAGTGGAAATTCTTTCTCACCCCCAGATTCTTGAAGTGAACATATGCTTGCTCTGTTAATGAAATTTCAGTAGACCTGTTGCAAGAAGAGGCATGCATTTCTGCTGCTACCATGAGAAGGCCATGCCCCAGTTGCAACCAGATCACAGGAAAGGAGTGAGAGACATGTGGAACGGAGTTAAACCCAGTCATGTCCGTCTAGATCAGTTGACCTTTTAGTTGTGTCAGAATGTGTGAGCGACCAATTTGAAACCAGAGAATCACCAAATGTAACTCAACCTTGATCAGCCTATCCTCAGGCTTATGATCCTCAGTTGTTCCGCATACTTGTGAAAAATGATAAGTAGTTTCTATTTTAAGCCACTGAATTTTGTGTGACTGTTACAAAGATAGTTTTCCTGAAATTGGTTAAATTTTCAGAACAGACTTTTTTTTCATTTTCTTCAGATGTGTCATCTATTCATGAAATATCAGGTTATCATCTGACATTAGACGCTCTAGGCATGAAACACATCTGTCAATAACAAGAATAAGAATAACTCATTTTATATCACATGTTCTCACTCATATGTGGAAGTTTAAACTATTGTAATGTTGTGCTCATAGAAATAGAGAGTAGAATAGTGTTACCAGAAGCTGGGAAGCAGAAGGAGGAGAAGGGAGAGGGTGGTTAATGGACACAAAATTACAGCTAGATAGAAGGAAAAAATTCTAGTGTCCTAACGCACTGGTGGGTGACTAATATTATTCTTTTGAGACAGAGTCTTACTCTGTGTCCCAGGCTGGAGTGCAGTGGCATGATCTCGGCTCACTGTAACCTCCACCTTTCAGGTTCCAGTGATTCTCCTGCCTCAGTCTCCTGAGTAGCTGGGATTACAGAAGCCTGGCACCACATCTGGCTAATTTTTGTATTTTTAGTACAGATGGGGTTTTGTCATTTTGGCCAGGTTGGTCTCGAACTCCTGACCTCAGGTGATCCACCTGCCTTGGCTTCCCAAGGTGCTGAGATTACAGGCATGAGCCACTGTGCCCAGCCCATCTGTCAATTTTAAAAATAAAAATTAGAAACTAAAAATGATTGTTAAAGCATAATTTTAACTAGGGAAAATTTGTTAAAATTACATTAATTACATTAAATGAAGTGAGTGCATTGGAGCTGTAAGTAAAGAAGATACTGGGTAAATCTGAAGTTGATTTCATTCACTTCCGCTTTATTGAGGATATGGTAGTAGAAAAAACTCATTACCTTTATGTTCTACACTCCTAGTTTCAGAAACTTACAGTTTCCTAAATACAGTCTCCTGAATCACTTTAAAATTTTGCATAATTTTTTTGCTAAAGAATAAAAGGGAAATATAAACCTAAAATTCTTTAGAAATTTGTGAACTCATTGTAAGTATTGATCATGAAACTGTACAGTCAATTCATGAAAGTATGAAACTGTAATACACATGAAAAATGAAATTTCACTTCCATTATTCCATTATGTTACTTAAAAACATCAAGGTTTGCCATTGAGTATGGGAATTAGATATTGTAAACATTTTTAAGGGGGCATAAAGGGGACAATCATTTGGTACTAATACTAGTGATTTCACTTCAAGTTAGCAAGATGACTGGGTAGTTAGACCTGAGAGTAGAATAGAAAACTCTTAGCTTAATGAAAAACCCTTCAGTCTATTATCAAAGAAAACAAACTTAACCTGCAAGTTAAATAGAAGAGTCACAAAAAAACTGCTATTTAAATAGAGTCCAGAATTGGAAAATAGCAGAAGCAACTAAGCAAAAGGAGCAAGAAATATTGAGGTCCTGTTCCATGGCCATTTGCCTGTTGCCCTGAGGCATCCTAGAGGCAGAGGAGGCATCTGATTCTTGGTGGTGTGATACATAGAAGGCACAATAAATAGAAGACATGATGTGCATTCACAAATATCACTAAAGGAAGGAGGGCGCCACTAAAAATATTATGGAATTGTTAAACAATTCAGAAGACAGATCTCTAAGAAAAAAAAAGAGAAGCATCCAAATTTATGAAGTATCAAGCAAAAAGGTAATGCATTTACTGTAAAATAAAAATTTGGAGACTGTGGGAGCAGCAGTAATGTTTTTAAAAGAAGACACTTAATATTCTGTTCCTTACACAATTGCTCCATCCTGCATGGTTTTGGTTATTAATACAGCATACACATCAGGGTTGAAGAGATTTATACATACCCCAGAGAAATTGTGTAAGTTGTTCTCTGTTTCTCCAATACAGTTGCAAACCCTGAAGCTTCTCAATATACTGCATATTAATGGATTTTCATATATTCTCCAGGAAGTTATCAGAAAAGGGTTGGCAATGAGCTCTGACTACCGTAATCTGATAATCTTCAGTGGAAAGCATTAACAATATGAATTTGGAGAAGTTAACAAATCTCTCAAGACCAGGGGAAATCTGATAGTCCAACATGGGAAAAATAAAAACAATATGTTTTGTGAATTACTTTTCTGGTATTTTGCTTTTGGAGGTCAGATATTTCAGAGGGGACTTTTTAGAGCTGAAAAATTAAAATCCAGTGGATTTTATTAAAACAGAGAGGCTCTTATAATATTTTATGACAATAGAATATTAAATAGGTAATGGCTAAATGTAACTACAATGTAACTATTACTGAATGTCAAATTCATGTGAGTCAAAACATTGCAAATATTAGGATAAATTTTAGAACCTAATTTAGGACTATAATTCACATGTAAATAAGATTTTAACTTAATTTTAATTCAGTTGTGCTTTTTTCTCATTTTGCTATTTAAGGAGTTGATAAAGTAAAACGGTAAAGGTTTCTGATGATATCTGCTATTTTATCTGCTATACAGAGTCTGAAGATTATTCTTTTTGAGGAAGTGTCCCATTTTATCAGGCTCTGCAGAAAGCAAGCTCTTGATTCTCTAGTAATGCCAGAGAATCCAAGTGTGTCTCTGTTGTCCCATCTAAGATAGGAAAAAGGCTTAAGAAATAAATTAAAGGACAATTTTTCCTCTCTCTGGAGTTTCAAATCTGGTAGGAGTGATGAGAAAACACAAAGACTTGAGAACTCATTCACAGATAGAGTATTAAGAGTCCAAGCATAGTGGCAGTGGCAAATTCAGCAACAGTGGCATTACTATCAGTTGCCTTCCTACCAAATTGTCCTTATGCTATGACTGTGTCTCTGATATCTTGCCTCTGTTATAAACTGGGTACTTTTCCTCCGGTTTCTTCATAGATTCCATGAGATACACAACATCTTTACTATTTTTAAGTCTTTGTTCAAAACATCTTCTCAATGAAGACATAACCTAGTATTATATATAATACTATAATATGTAACATAGTATTATAATGTAACCTAGTATTACAATGTCTTGGCCCTCTCCACACACCCTACAACTTGCTCTTTAATTTCTCCTTATTGTGTACTATTTTTACAGCTGTTATTAATGTCTCATGTGAAATACAACATATTTAGTATGCTTATTTTTTATGGTCCAATTCTACCTCTAGAATGTAGGTGTCATGAAGGCAGAGATCTTTATGTTATTCACTGTTTAATCTTAAAACCTAACACAGCGCCTAGCATAAAATAAGAGTCAGTAGGATTTATAAGATGGACTCATTTATGAATGAATTTTCTCCCCTCTGTAGGACCTTTTCATTAACTATTCATTTTGGAATGTTCCTCATAGTCACTGTTATGGGCGATATGTTCGTGTTATCCCAAAATTCTTATGTTGAAATCCCAGCCATGAATGTGATGTTGTTAGGAGGTGGAACCTTTGGGAGTTAATTAGGTTATGAGGATGTAATCCTCATGAATGGGATTAGTGTCCTTATAAAAGGGATCCCAGGGAGTCTCTTGCCATCTCTCCACTATATGAAGATACAATGAGAAGTTGCCTGCAACCCAACCAGAAAAAGGCTGTCACCAGAACCCAGCCCTGTGGGCACCCTGATATCAAATTGTGGGGAATAAATTTCTGTCTTTTTAGTTAAGTCACTAAATATAAGGTACCTTGCTACAGCAGCTTGAATTGACTGAGACAGTCACACAGTGGCTCTTTCTGATCATTTATTATTCAAAATCAAAAAGAAGTCCTTCCTAATAACACAATCTAAGAGCAGTACCAGTCACCTGCTGTCTCACCACTCTATTTGAGCATTTTTTATTTATCTATTTTGTTTATATATATGGCTTCTCCCTCCCTACCCAATGGGGATTAATATTATGAGGCTCTGTAGAAAGCAAGCTCTTGATTCCCAAGGGGATTAATATTCACCTCTTCATCCCTAAGAACGAGAAAAATGCCTGGCGTATATCAGGCACACATAAGGCAAACATCACATTTTCATGAGATATTTGAAGAAATATCACAAGGCTAGTGTGGAAATTAAAAGGCATTACAAAAATTATATGTATATATGGTAGATCCAATGCAGAATTTAATAGGTCAAAGCCCCTCAATAGGCATTCTGCCAGTTTAGCAATCAGAA
>NW_012102155.1:657711-659660 GCF_000951045.1 Mandrillus leucophaeus
ATTGATGAAAAATTTATATGGGATTATCTAAAGGATAAGAAATTAAATCATTTTAGCCGTAGTTTAACATAATTTATCTTTGTGTTAAAGTAAACTATATCAAAAAGCTTCACACTTAGATTAAACTCACAGAAACTATTTTACTGTATAACTTGGGAAAATATCAAATTGTTCAAATAATATAAAGCCACATTTAGCCGGATATTCTGCCAAGAATGCAGAGTAAAGAAAGTGATTGCTTCTAAAGTATAGAAATTGTAGGAAAGGAAGAGGAGGGGAGGGAGAAAGAGGAAGGAAAGATAGTCATTTTCTATATATTTCTGTTCATTTTCATTTTTACAATAAGAATTTTCTTAAAAATAAAAAAAATGCTCTAGGAAACTAATTTACTGCATGGATATTGGGATATGTTATTTTTTCACAAATATGTGAAATGTATCTCTCATGTAAGTACCTACAAGCTTCAACATCAGCCTTATTTCTCCCAAGAAACTTTATTGTTTTCTCTTGGGAACAGTGAATTACGTAATTTCTACAATATACTAGTGTCTGATTTCTTCACTTTGAAGGGTATTCTTCATGTTCCTCCATCTACAAGAAGAGTATTAATTTCATGTTTAGGTGAGACAAAGATTACATGAAATTATGAAAAGTACTTTTTCCAGTGCACAGCTCAGAGTAAGAGCTTAAAAATTAGAAGCCTTCATCATTTTGTCATTTTTATAACATTTATGATCACTATAAATTTAAAGCCTAAAATGTTTGGCATTGTGTTATGCTCTTTTCTTACCCAATTTTTTTTGGTGCATAAGATCTAGAAATTTCAAAATCTATTTTAGTTATTTTTTAATATTGTAGCATTTGTGCATGGATAAGATTTTTTTTCATATAGTATAAGGTCAGGAAAATGATAAATAAACCATTCTCTCAATAAACCTTAAGTTTTAGGCAGCATTTGTTAGCAACTTTTGTCTTTAGTTGTTTTGATAATTACCATGAAGGTAACATACATTCATATTACTAATTTTTAATTACAAATTGAAGTATGCTTCTTGTTTCCTTTCAGTTTTTTTTAAAAAAATGTTGATTTAACATTCTATTAAATTATATGTGATGATAGTTGAATACATCAGAAGGAGGAAAAGTGGTAGATTGTATGATAACATATGAAGTCAATTGGAATGTTTAGGTAGTTGATGAAATCCTAAATTTTGGTTTTCTTTTTACAATGGTGAATCTTGATCAGTAGACTGTAGTCTTTCCTTCCTATATGAGCTCTATGGGGACATTGCCTTGTTCACATTGTGTCTCAGCACCTAGTACAGTGTCAAAATTAATATCTGTTGAAGGGATCAATGTTTTGCTTTTAGCATTGACTGATAAACTTGCTGCTAAATTGTGATCTTTGTTGTCATAAGCGTTCAGGAGCTCATGACATTTAATTTGGTATATGCACCTGCCTCATTAATTTCTCTACCTTTGCTTCCCATTTTGAAATTTCTTTTCATTTTGAACACTTTCTTACTACCTTTTATATATTTTTAGGTATTATTTAAAATATATTATTAAGTAATCTTAAATAATGTTCAGTTCAATATTAGGTAGAACTGGCTGGGCACAGTGGCTCACGCCTATAATCCCAGTAATTTGGGAGGCTGAGGCGGGTGGATAGCTTGAGGTCAGGAGTTCAAGACCAGCTTGGCCAACATGGTAAAGTTCTGTATCTACTAAAAATACAAAAATTAGCCGGGCAGGATGGTGTGCACCCGTAATCACAGCTACTCTGGAGGTTGAGGTGGGAGAATCTCTTGAAACCCGGGAGGTGGAAGTTGCAGGGAGTAGAGATAGTGCCACTGCATTCCAGCCTGGGCAACAGAGCTAGACTCTGTCTCAAAAAAGTAAATACATATATATAATAGATACATAAATATTATATATAATACATATAT
>NW_012102155.1:662734-663423 GCF_000951045.1 Mandrillus leucophaeus
ATCAGGCACACATAAGGCAAACATCACATTTTCATGAGATATTTGAAGAAATATCACAAGGCTAGTGTGGAAATTAAAAGGCATTACAAAAATTAAATGTATATATGGTAGATCCAATACAGAATTTAATAGGTCAAAGCCCCTCAATAGGCATTCTGCCAGTTTAGCAATCAGAAGAATGCTAAACAAATGGATAGTGTATGATATTACTACTTTTGGTAGATTTTAACCATCATGATTTCTCTTAATTAAAACCTAACTTTCAGACATGCAGCTAAAACCTATGGAGTGTTGACAATCTTTAACTCTATTATTTCCCCATTTCATGTAGTATCTACTGTTATAGGCAGAGAGAGTAGTTAATGCCAGCCCTAAGGTAAGAGCAGGCCTTGCAAGCTTGAGGAACAGAAAGGATTCAGAAAGGATTTTTTCATACTGCTCTCTCCTCTGGTTCCATTTAATTGGCTCAAGGACACACATCTGAGCCAGAAACAGTGTTTTGTTCCAAGATTTTTCAAACAACACCTTGTAGGACCTATGATGATGATGTAAGATGGAAGATACAGGAGTTTCAGGCAGCTCTCTCTGTCTAATGGGAATCATGTTGAGGAAAATGAAGAAGTTATATGTCACATATCATAGGCAATCTTATAAAGCCAAAGAAATCGGTATTTTCTAGAAATGTTTCA
>NW_012102155.1:665679-699574 GCF_000951045.1 Mandrillus leucophaeus
AAATTATTTGCTTGCATACTGAACATGTTAAAGTTTTTCAGTTTAGGTACTTAAGCCAAAAATTGAATGTGCGCTGGGGCATTACCTTGTGCTTTCTTCTATGAGCCTCATGGTAACTTTGATTGAATTGTTAGGGTAAGAAAAAAATGGAAATATAGAAATAAGTCAAGGACTTCATTTTGGAAAAAATAATCATTCCTGGAATTTCACAAAAGTTGGTGCTTTCTTATGAATATGATGTGATTAAAATAGAGAGATGATTGAATACGCCTTGGGAAATAAAGTGGTTTGGTGTGCTAAATATTCTTTTGAGTGCCTTTTAAAAGTGAAAAGGTACTTAAAAAAATAAAATGTAGCACTTTGAAATAAGAATGTAACTTACAAGAAAAATGCTTAACCTTGGAATCAATAATTACTTTTGAAGATTTGCTATTGATTTGAAGAAGTCAGTCTATTATATAACACATCAGTGAAAGAGAAGAATAAAAGTACTTGTGATTTGTTTGTATGTCTAGACCATGATGTAAATTAATCCAACAAATTAAGCATCACATTTGGATGTATCTGTAAATATGGATCTAAAGTACAGTAATTGAAAATTATCAAAATTCATATCCCTTAAGAAAAATTACTTTGCTCTAAAACTCTATTTAACACAAATATGTAATAAAATCTAGAAACATTTAAAAATACTTGAAAGAATGGCATACTCATTTTAAATATTGACATTTTTTCTTATTTGCACAGTACCATTGTTTAAGCTGGATAGCTGAGACATACTGAGTATAGAAAGATTTTTATGATTGACCAAATTGTAGGTTTTCCTATCAATTCTATCTTGCATTGTGTTCAGAGTTCTCCTTCTCTAGGTTGTTGTATTATTGATGCCCATGAAATCTATGCAAAAATAGAAAGTCTTCTCTGAAAAACAACAACAACACAAAACAACTTATGATTAACCATAAATCAAGAATATAGGCAAAGAAGCTGTGGAGATGTATGGTGATGGCAAGTTATTGCCCTTTCCTCTGGATTTGGTGGCCAAATGTCTTTGCCAGGAGATAGTAACATCTCATCAATGATTTATGATTAAAAATGCTAATTGAAAGAAGAAATTTTAAATGTTGACAATATGCTACATGCAGTTTGTGGTAGTCACAGAACTACAGCACTTCAGTGTCTTAACAAGGAACATCATGCTCTCCAACTGCAAGGAGTGTAATTACCAACTGCCTCCAGTTCTTAGAACCTTCAAGATTCACCTCAGCTTTTCTGATGGAACCAAAATATTTCTGGACAGCCTCCAGGCAATAACTAAGCGTGTCAGTGATAACAGGTCCAGTCTCATTCAACTCAATGCAGGACCTCTCTGCCTGTTTCCTGGCATTCCTTATTGTTCACAAATGGACCAGACAAGATGTTGTCATATCTGCATCAGTGTTGGAGGCTTCTCATACCCAATCCTGCATTCTCTTCCCATTCTTTTCACAGGTATCACATCTATATCATGGTCTGAAGACTTTCCCTATTTAATCCTACTTTCTCTCCTGCTTATCTTTCATAAACATTGCCTGTCCCAACGAACCTCGCACTCTTAATTTAGAAACCAATCTTATTATCTGTTTCTCATTTTAAAAATGTAAATTTGCATACATATAATTTTCTTTGAGGCCATTGCATATTGTGCTGGTTAATTAAGTAAAAATCATGATTACCTGAATGCTATGTCCTTTTTGCCTTGCCACAAGGCTTCAGGCAGTTAATGTATGTTATTGGCTAGTATTTGGGCTTCAAACATCTATACAGTGATGTAGTATTCAAACATTTGAGCTGTTCTCTGTCATTTGTAACCCAAGTAGCCTAAATAAGTGGTTACCTCTCCTGGCTTCTAGCAGAATCACCTGGATGACTTTTTCAAAAGACTGATGTCAAAACTCCCGGTCAGGTTAGAGTCAGGCTTGTGAAGCAGTAACATATACTCAATGCTGAGAAAATAGATTCCTTTGTCCTTATCTCCGAAGTCCACACCCTGATCCCAGCTCTAGAATTTCACCACCTTCCAACACTGATATCCATGGGAAGGCAAACACAGAAGAAAGCATTTGTTCAATCTTTGTTCATTTATACTCTCCCTAATAAAAACTTCACATTCTATAACTGAGACACGATTTTGGTATTCCCAATTTGTACATTCTTGACCCATACCAGAACTTGCAATAAGTAGAGACCTTAAGCTCCTCTCGAGGGGAAACTATGCCACTAATAATGCTGATCAGAAGCCAGGAAACATAATATAAACTTTGGAAAAATTGATTTCTCTAACTCACTATAGATTTTTTGTTGTTGTTACAGAGCTAAAAAGCAGAATTTTTTTCTTCTTCTTTTTCTTGTGTTTACATCACTCATGATGTTGTGCTTAATTCTCAGTCTTTCCTTTTATTTGGTTTTGTTTTTCTATTTTTAGTTTGTATTGGTGCTTTCATAAGTTACCTCTCTGCTGCCCAGGCTGGAATGCAGTTGCACGCACGTGGCTCACTACTGCCTTGACCTCCGAGGCTCGAGCAATCCTCCCACATTAGCCTTCCAAATAGCTGGAACTAAAGGCACTGGCCACCATGCCTGGCTAATTTTTGTATGTCCTCAAGCCACTTTTAATTAAACAATAATAAATTGAAAAGACAAGGTGTAACTGCCAGCACAAATTAAGGTGACCTAGTATTCAGAATCTCTGCTCAAGTCATTGCTTCCGGGGAGGCCTGCCTTTGGTTTGCTTACTACTCATTAATGTACCCATTAATATCAGCACATTTACAGACCTACTGACACCACAATACTTGTGTAGTTTAATTACAAGCAAGAAATCTGTGTCTTAATACATAAAAGCCATTTATAGTAATGAATGATAATGGATGTTTATTAGCATATCAACAATTAAAATTATTTGCCACTTACTCTTTCTTCAAGTTTATAAGGTATAATTTCCAAGTTAATTTTATGTTAGAAATAAGAGTTGACAAACTGCTATTAGAATACAGGGATTATAGTGAGAGCTCTATTTTATTAATTCAATTTTATTAAGCAATAATGCAGTGAAAAGAAATTATTTAAGAAGGACTAAAGCAGGCGTTTTTACAAAACATACTGCCTCTGCAATTTTTGCATAGTTTTGATATAATGAAATATTACACAAACATAAATATGAGAAATAAACTTCAGAGAAAATAAATATCTACCTCCAGCTATTACATTTCATTTAGATGGATTAGTTCGGTATGGTGTATTAAACGGAGACACAATTCCCTATCTCTAGAGATTCAATATGGTTTTCCGACAATTTATATTTGATTAACAGCAATGCCAACTACAGAGATTTAATTGGCATTTTATTGAGCCAAAGTAAGTAATATTTTTTGTAACATGCTACAAATATATTTTCACCTAATGAATACAAGCCCCCAAATACTGCTGACTTATTGGTAGCTGAATTCGTTTGACTTAATACACCACTTGCTGTGTAAGCAACAACTTGTTCAGTTAGGCCCAAGTTAAGATGTAGAAGATGTAGGATAAAAGTCACAGAGGACAGTGACGGACTGAAACAGAATGCAGGCTTTCTATGTTTTGCTCAAACAGCATTTTTAACAAAATTATAAGTAGTTAATTTAAAAGCTAGTAAATTTCACATTAAAGCTATCTAGAATCTGGCTTTTCTTGAAAAAGCAAAATGCTACTCCCACATTCACCCAAGGAAACAGAATGAAGCCAATCACACCTTTTTTTCCAAAATGATAAAACAAGGTATTCTATCTGCTTATAGAGTCAGAAAATATTTATAGAGAGACCAGGTGTCTGCTTAAGGAAAAATCCATCCAAAATGTGGCAAACAATTGTGCTGCTTCTAACAAAAATATTTTGCTTCCTTGAAGAATTTTTGTTTGGATGCCTGCAGCCATATATCTTATCATGCCTCCTTTTCTCTGGCAGCTAGCAAACACAAAGTCAAGATGAGTTTCTGAAATTCTGCCCAATTCTGCTCTTCTCAAATTCTTTCCTAAACAAATAACAACATTGTTTTTCTTCTGGCTGCTTAAATAACAAATTTAGGGTCATTTTGGATGCTCATTTTCTGTCATGATTAAGTTTTTATTTTTCTTAATTTTAATTATATATTGACAAATTATAGTTGGACATATTATGGAATACAAAGTGATAAAATTTGGAATAGTTAAAGTGATTAACGTATCTATCATCAAATTTTAGCTCTTTTTGTGATGAGAATATTAGAAATTCACTCTCTTAGTAATATTGAAATATACCATACTCAATTACTAGCTATATTAAACACACTATGCTATAGATGTAAAAAGAAAAATCAAACTTATTCCTCCTTTCTAAATGAGACTGTGTAGTTTTTGAGGATCACCTCTCCATTCTCTCCACCTCTAAGCCTCTGGTAACCACCTGATATGGTTTGGCTGTGTCCCCACCCAAATCTCATCTTGAATTGTAGCACCCATAATTCCCACTTCATGGGAGGGACATGGTGGGAGGTAATTGAATCATAGGGGTGGGCCTTTCCCTTGCTGTTCTCATGATAGTGTATAAGTTTGATGAGATCTGATGCTATTATAAAGGGTTATTCCTGTACACTAGCCTTTTGCCTGCCACCATGTAAGACATGACTTTGCTCCTCATTTGCTTTCTACCATGATTGTGAGGCCTCCCCAGCCATGTGGAACTGTGAGTCAATTAAACTTCTTTCCTTTATAAATTGTCCAGTCTTAGGTATGTCTTTATTAGCAGCATGAGAGCGAGCCAATACACCATCCTTATTTTCTCTGCTTTTATGGGTTCAATTGCTTTAGATTCCACATGTAAATAACAATATGCATCATCTGTCTTTCTCTGTTTTGCTCATTTTACTTAGCATAATGTTCTTGAATTTCAGCCATATTGTACAAATGATAGAATTTCTCCTTTTTAAAGGCTGAATAGTATTCTGTGGTGCATGTATGCCACATTTTCTTTATCAATTCATCTCTCGATGGAAACTTAGGTTGATTTGATAACTTGGCAACCGTGAGTAGTACTGCAAAGAACATGAGAGTGCAAACATTCCTTCAACATGGTAATTTCAAATCTTTGGGGTAAATGTCCAGAATGGGATTGCTGGTTGATATGGTCATTCTATGTCTAGTATTTTGAAGTGTATTCCATAATAAATTTAATAACTTATATTCCCACCAAGAGTAAGGGCTGCCTTTTCACTATATCCTTGCCAACACCCACTGTCTTTTGCATTTTTGATTATAGTCATTGTAATAGATGTGAGAAGGTATCTCTCGGTGGTTCTAATTTGCATCTCCCTAAAGATTAGTGATGTTAAACATTATTTCATATATCTCTTAGCCACACTGTTGTTTAATTTCCACGTATTTTTAAATTTTCTGAAGTTTCTGGTTTTATACCACAGTAGTTAACAAAGGTATTTGATGTAATTTACATTTTCTTAAATTTGTTAAGATATGTCTCATGGCTTAATAAATATAATCTATCTTGAGAAGTATGCCATGTGCACTTAAAAATACGTATGATGTTGTTGTCCTGCAAACAAGAGGAATAAGGTACTTGGACACCAGAGAGTGAGTAAGGCAGAGTAGAATTTTATTAAGAGACAGAAGGAAAGCTCTCAGCAGCAAGACAGGGTTCGAATTTGGATTGTCATCTGTGAGGCTGAGTCCAGGGTTTACATGGGCTTAGAATAGGGGAATGTGTTCTGATTGATCCATGAGTGGGTTTGGAAAATTCACCATTTGATTGGTTAAAAGGCATGATTCACAAGGAACCAATAGAGAGAGAGCAATTGAGACGAGGTTAGAAGTTCTCTCTCCTAGACTGTCCTTGGCCTGAAGGTTGAATTTCACCAGGGACCCATACCTGTCTGCCTAAGAATTTGTCTCCTGTTGCTATCAACAGGATTTTATTTTTTGTGGCTAAATAGTATTTTATTGTATATGCATACAGTAGTTTCTTTATTGATTTATCCATTGATGGACCTACAGGCTGACCCCATATCTTGGCTGTTGTGAATAATGCTGCCATAAACATGGGAGTCCAGATAGCACTTCGACATACTGATTTTCTTACTTTTGTATAAATACTCACTAGTGAGCTTGCTGGATCATTTGGTAGTTTTACTTTTATTTTTGAGAAACCTCCATAACTTTTCTATAATGCTGGTATTAGTTTACACTCCCACCAGCAATGTATAAAGGTTCCAATATCTGTAAATGCATATCAGCCTTTTTTTCTTGTCTTTTTGATGGTACCCATTGTAATTGGGGTGAAGTAATATCTCATTATGGTTTTGATTTGCATTTCTGTGATGATTAGCAGTGTTGAGCCTTTCTCATATACCTGTTGGCCATGTGTATATTTTCTTTTGAGAAATGTCCATTCAGGACTTTTGCTCATATTGGGTTATTTGGTTTTGTACTATTAAGTTGTTTGGATCTCTCATATATTCTGGACATGAACTATTTGCCAGATGCATAGTTTGCTCATATTTTCTCCCATTCTATAGGTTGTTTCTTTACTGTTTATTCCTTTATTGTGCAAAAGCTATTTAGTTTGATATAATCCAAAATAGACAAGTATGTCTATTTTGCCTTAGTTGCTTATGGTTTTGTATTCTTATCTTTAAAACTCCTTGCCCAGAGCAATGTAATGAAGATTTTACCCTATGTTTTCTTCAGTAGTTTTATAGTTTCAAATCATACATTTAAGTCTTTATTGCATTTTGAAATGATTTTTTAATACACTTAGTGATAGGAACCTAGTTTCATTCTGCTGCATGTGGATATCAAGCTTCTTACCGTCATTTATTGAAGGGACTGTTCTTTCCTCAACGTATGTTGTTGGGGCATTTGTCAAAATCAGTTGGCTGTGACTGCGTGGATTTATTTCTGTGTTGTCTGTCTGTTCCATTTGTTTATGTGTCTATTTTTATTCCAATACCATGTTGTTTGTTAGCTTAGCTGTAGCGTTGCAGTATGTTTTGAAGTCAGATAGTGTGATGCCCCAGCTTTGTTCTTTTTGCTCAGGATTGCTTTGGCTATTCAGGGTCTTCTGTAATTCCACACACTGATTTTATTTATTTTTTTATTTTTGGGAACAGTGTTATTGGTACTTTGGTAAGAATTACCATGAATCTGTAAACTGCTTTAGTATACATTTTAGCAATATTAGTTCTTCCAATTCATGAACACAGATTATCCTTTTATTTTTTTCAACTTATTTTATCAATGTCTTATAATTTTTATTGTAAAGCTTATTTTCCTTCTCAGTTAAATTTATTCTTAGGTTTTTAAATTTTTTTTTTTGCTATTGTAAATTGGATTGCTTTCTTGATTTCTTTTCCAGATAGTTTGCTATTGATATATAGAAATGTTACTGAAGGTTGCTATTGATATATAGAAATGATACTGATTTTTATGTTGATTTTGTACCCTAAAACGACACTAAATTTATTTGTTAGCTCTAACAGTTTTTTAGTGGAGTCTTTAGAGTTTTCTACATATTAATACGATATCATGCTATCTGCCAACAAGGAAAATTTGACTTCTTCCTTTCCCATTTGGATGCTTTTATTTCTTTCTCTTGCCTAATTACTTTGTATTTGGTATGACATTATATGTGGCTTTGCCATATATGGCCTTTATTGTATTGAAGTATGTTCTTTTTATACCTAATTTGTTGAGAGTTTTTATCATAAAAGAATGTTGAATTTTATAAAATTCTTTTTCTTTGTTTATTGAAGTGATCACAGAAGTTTTGTCCTTGATTCCGTTTATGTGATACATCATGTTTATTGATGTGCATGTGCAAAATTGAATCATCTTTGTATCCCTGTGATAAATCCTGCTGGATCATGGTAAATTATCTTTATTATGTATTGTTGAATTTGGTTTGCTAGTATTTTGTTAAAGTCTGTAGTTTTCTGTTTTTGCTGTGTCCTTGTCTGGTTTTGGTATCAGGGTGCTGTTGGCCTAGGAGAATGAGTTTAGAAGAATTCCCTTCTGTTCAATTTTTTGGAATAATTAGCAAAGTATTGTTATAAGTTTTTTAAATATTTGGTGAAATTTAGCAGTGAGCTGTAGAAAAGCCCTTGAGGTCCTGGAATTTTCTTTGATAGGAGACTTTTTATTACTGATTCGATCTCATTACTCATTGATCTATTCACAATTTCTATTTATTAAAGACTTAATTTTGGTGGGTTTTACATGTCAAGGAATTTATTTTTTTCTAAGTTTGGCTATTTATTGGTGTATAGTTGTTCGTTATATTCTCTTATGATTCTTTGTATTTCTGTGATGTCAATTGTAACATGTCCTTCTCTGTATCTAATTTTGTTATTTGAAGCTTTCTCTTTTGTTCTTAGTCTTACCAAAAGTTTGTCTATTTTTTTATGCTTTTTCAAAAACAAATTTATGTCTCATAGATCTTTTGTTTTTTTTCAGTCTCTATTTCATTTTGTCCTGCCATGGTCTTTATTATTTCTTTTCTTCTACTATTTTTTATTTAGGTTTTTTTTTTTTTTTTGTAGTTTCTATGAGTAAAATATTAAGTTGTTTATTTAAGATCTTACTAAATTTTTGATGAATATTTTTATTTCTATAAACTTCCTTCATAAAACCACTTTTGCTATATCTCATAGATTTTGGTACGTTGTGTTTACATTTCCATTTGTCTCAAGTTATTTTTAAATTTCTTCTTTGGCCTAGTCATTGTTCAGAAGTATATTCCTTTATTTTCATATAATTTTATTGTTTTTAAAATTATTCCTGTTATTGATTTCTAGTTTTAATGCATTGCGTTCAGAAAGATAGTTGATATGATTTTCATTTTTAAAAATTTGTTGAGACTTGTTTTTTAGCTTAATGTGAAATCTATCTTAGAGAAAGTTCTCTGTGCTGATGAGAAGAACGTATTCTGCAACTGTTGAGTGAAATAATATGTAAATGTCTGTGAGGTCCATTTGATACAGAGTTCAGTTTACATTCAATTTTTTTGTTGATTTTGTGCTTGGATGAGTTGTCTATTGCTGAATGTGGGTGTTAAAATCCCCTGCTATTATTGTGTTGCTGTCTCTCCCTTCAGATCTACTAACATGTGTTTTATGTATTTTGGTGCTCCGTATTAGGTGCATATATGCTTGTAATTGTTATATTCCCTTGACTAACTGACACTTTTATCATTACATAATTAACATTTAATTGACACTTTTATCATTATATAATTAACATTTAATTGACATCTGTTTGTGCCCTTAGAGATGAAGTGTGTGTCTTATAGTCAGCATATAGTTGTTTACCTTTGTAACTTGGCAGTTTTCTGTAGTAATGACTTTTGATTCATTTTCATTTGTGTATCTGCTGTAATATTTTAGTGTGTGCATATGTGTGGTTGCTCTGAGGCTTACATTAAATATTATGGCTACAATAACATTAAATATTATGGCTACAATAACGTATTTCAGTTGATAACAACTTAACTTTGGTCATTGACAAACATTCTAGACTTCTACCCTAGCCCTCATACAGTTTGATTTTTTTTGCCTTACTTTACATATTTTGTATTATATATTCCTTAACAACATATTATAGTTATCATTAGTATTGTCCACTTTGATTTTTAACTTTCACACTACAGATTTGAAAGATTATATACCACCATTAGAATAACCCAGTAGTCTGGATTTGATTATGAGTTTACCTGTACCAATGAGTTTTATACTTTTACATGGTTTATGGTTGTAATTAACATCCTTTTATTTCCAGCTGAAGCACTCCCTTAGCATTTCTTATAAGATTGGTCTTGTGATGATAAATTTCCTCAGGTTTTTGAAGGTTAGCTTTGTTGGGTATAGTATTCTTGTTGGATTCTTTTTTAATTTTTTGTCTTTGAGCACTTTGAATATATCAGCCCATTCTTTTCTGGCCTGAAAGATTTCTGCTAAAAAATCTACTGATAGTTTAATGATAATTTTCTTACATGTGACCAGGCACTTTTGGCACTTTTAGAATTCTTTCTTTGTCTTTGACTTTTCACAGTTTGATTATAATGTGACTTGAAGAGGACTTTTTTTTATTGAATCTAATTGAGGTTCTTTGAATTTCTTTGATCTGGATGTACTTACATCTCCCAAGACTTGTGAAGTTTTCATCTGTTGTTTCATTAAATAAGCTTTCTGTAATTTTCTTTATTTTTTCTCCCTCTGGTATTCCCACAATGCAAAAATTTGTTTGTTAATGGCATTGCACACACCTTGTAGGTTTTTTTTACTTTTTAAAATTATTTTTTCTCCTTTGTTTGGGTTATTTTTAAAGACCTGTCTTTAAGTTTAGAATTTCTGTTTTCTTCCTGATCTTATCTGCTGCTGAAGCTCTCAGTTGTATTTTCTATTTCATTCACTGAAGTCTTCAATTTTAAGATTTTTGTTTGACTTTTTAAATAATCTCTATTTGTTGAATTGTCTATTTGTATTTTCTTGTATCTCACTGAATTTCCATAAGATTATTATCTTGATATCATTTTCAGGCAATCTGTAAATTTTTCCCTCTTTATTCATTAATTACCTGAACATAATTGTGCTCCCTTGGTGACATCATGTTTCCTTGCTTTTTCATATTTTGTGTGTCCTTGTGTTGATACCTGTGTATTTTGTGGAACAATTACCTCTCCCAATATTAGAAAATTGTTATTATAGGGAAACCTTTTCACCTGCAAGTGTATCCTACGGTGCTGGTTGGATTCGATGCATTAGATTTAGTTCTAAGTAGGTGCAACAGTAAGTTTCTTCAGCTGTAGTCAATGTCAGTGATGCCTGTGAATGTCTCAGTGGCCTAGACTGCAGGAGTTTGTGCAGCTGCTCCAACAGATCAGGTGCACCTCTCTGCTGAGGGTGGGTGTACCAGGTTGTTTTTTGTGTCTTGTGTTCATGGGGGCTATTTTTCGGATCTGGCATGGCCTTCCACTAGGATCTGGGTGCTAGGCTGTTCCAGGTGCCTTAGGTGTACAGAGACTGCTCCACCAGGGTCAGGTGCAGCCTCCCCACTGGGCAAGATTTCCTGTTCTTTTGGGGGACAGGGAGCCACTTAGGGTCTGGTACCAGGAGGTTCCACTTGGCCTAAGCTTCCCGTAGCCAAATCTGAGCATTGAAGCCACTGAGATGAGAACAATGGAGTGTCTCCTAGGAGATTATTGCCAGGGATAAGAAGCCACAGCTGCTTAGCTGCAGAATGATGTGCTATTCTGTAGGTGAGTAGTAGTGGCAGTGTAACCTCAGGTATGAGGACATGCAACGCCTATTGGCCCCTAGAGCAGTGGCTCTGGTCTCAAGATTTTATCTTAAAGTAGCTGCTTGGGTCATGGGCATACACAATATGGGTTTTTTTTGGGGGGGAGGGTAATGAAGCCATGTGAACTTCAGTCATTTCCCTAGCCTGGGCTCAGAGCCTGTGAGTACTTTAGGGTTCTCTAGCAGCAAAGACTGTAAGTGTTTGCATTTTTAATGATACCTTCTGGGGTCTCCTGTTTAACTTTTTCTCTCGAAAGAAGTCCCTCCTGGTTCCAAGTTGATGCTAATTGGGGAGACAGGCTTACAAAGGCAGGATGTTTATTCTTTTCTTCAATTCAGTATTTATTCTTTTCTTCAATTCAGTAATTGCATTCTTCATCTCTAAGATATCTGGGGGTTTTAAAATATAATTTCTATTTCTTCATCAAACTTCTCATTTTGTTTATGTATGGTTTTTCAAATTTTTAAAAATTTTTAATCTGTATATTAATAGAGTTCTGTGAACTTTTTTTTTTTTTTTGACAGTCTCACCCTGTCGCCCAGGCTGGAGTGCAGTGGTGCGATCTCGGCTCACTGCAAGTTCCACCTCTGGTTTCATGCCATTCTCCTGCCTCAGTCTCCCAAGTAGCTGAGACTACAGGTGCCCACCACCATGCCCGGCTAATTTTTTGTATTTTTAGTACAGGCAGGGTTTCACTGTGTTAGTCATGATGGTCTCGATCTCCTGACCTCATGATCCGCCCACCTCGGCCTCCCAAAGTGCTGGAGTTACAGGCGTGAGCCACCATGCCCGGCCTCTCTGAACTTTTTAAAGAGGATTATTCTAAATTATTTTTCTGTCATTTTACAGGTCTTTCTTTTTGTCCGTTGTTTGAACTTTATTAGTTTCTATTGGAGGTGCCATGGTTTCCTGAGTCTTTGTAATCCTTGTATTCTTCTGTTGGTATGTATGCATTTGCAGCGATAACCATCTTTTCTGTCTTTTACAGATGTTTCTTGGCAGTGATAGATCTTCACTGTTTAGTCTAGCCTATGACTGATTCTTGTTGGGCCAGATGGCATTAATTCTGGCAAAGCTAAGCTTGCTTTCAGGTTCTCTAGATGGCTTGGCTGCTACCTTTGCTCTGCATTCATGAGGAGCAGCTGGCTAAGTTCTGCTACCCAACAAGACAACTATCTGAGCTCTGGAATTAGGCTGAGCTCTGGATGGGCACTGCAATCACCTCTGATCTACCTGGGCTGCAGCATGTATTCCCTGACCAGAAAGGACCATATATATGTCAGCAATTACAGTGTTGCAGGAGGGTCCCTGAGGTTAAGTGGATCAGTATGGTTGGAGCAACTGCTCAGATCAGTAGAAATGCATAGCTGAGATCTCATCCCTTTCCAGGTCAGGTATGGGGATGAGCTTTGAGGCCAGAGGGATTGCTGATTAAACTCCCTGGTGTGCCAAACTAGTGCTTGTCAAATTTTGCTCAGTTCTGCTGTGGCAGAGGCTGGCAATCCTGTCGTTGTGGTTCACATTAGCTGGTCTGACATAAGTTCTTTACACGCGTGAGATTACTCCCTGGTACAGCAGAGAAAGGCTGGAAGGCAACGCAGGGCTTCTCCTGGATCCGCTGTGTAATGAAGACTGGTAAATCTGTTTTGGTGGCTCTTGTGGAAGAGTCATCCAGCATATGCCTTTGTTTGGATATAGTTCCCTGACCACAGTGACAGTGGCTGGAGGTGAGACTCGTCCTCTTCAAGATCTGCTGTGCAACAGAGTCAGGCATGTCTGTCCTAGTGGCTCAGTTAGTGTGCACGTCTCACAGCAGTTCCCCACATAGATTCCCTGACTTCAACAAAAGGGGCTAGACCTGAAAGTAAGATCCTTTGAGATCTGCTATGGGACGGGGTGGGCAAACCTGTTGCAGACTCTCTGACAGGTGCATCTCCCAGCAGTTTCCTGCACAGGTGATATATTTCCCTGACTGTGGCAAAGGGTAGTTGAGCCTCAGATGGATAAGTCTCTAAGCAGTTCTCTACATGTGTGGGATACTTCCTGGGCTTTATGGCAGAGAAGGGCTGGAACCAAGACAGGATCTCTTTAGGTTCTACTGTGAAAATGAAGCCAAAAACCTGTCATGGTGGCTCAGATGGGTGTCTCCCTCTGGGTCCTTGTTGGGGCAGTACTCAGCTGGGACAACAGCTGAGGGGCCCGGAATTGAGTTACAGACAAATTTTGGCTCCACTACTGCTATGGTTTGGATATGATTTGTTTGGCCCTACCAAATCTCATGTTGAAGTTTTGCTCCCACTGTTGGATTTGAGTCCTAATGGGAAGTGTTCATGTTGTGGGGACAAATCCTTCATGAGTGGCTTGATGCCGTTTTTGCAATAATGAGTGAGTTCTCACTATGTTTGTTCCTGCAAAAGCTGGTTTTTAAAAAGAGTCTGGTACTGCCCCTGTCCCTCTTGTTTTCAATCTTGCCATGTGATCTCTGCATGCTCTTTCCCCTTTGCCCTCCACTTGAGTAGAAGCAGCATGAGATTCTCACTAGAATCCAAACTGGCCACATGGATCTTGTACAGTCTGCAGAACTGTGAGCCAAAGAAACCTTTTTTCTTTATAAATTATCCAGCCCCACAAATATAATGGCCCCATAAAAATTTTAATGTCAAAATTCCTAAACTTTGTGACTCTGTTACCTTACATGGCAAAACGGAAACTACGGTTGCAGGCATTACTTTATAGAAATGCAGAAATGGACTAAGACAACCACTGAGACCAATGGGTGTCACAAAGAGACTTTTGTCCATGGATAGGCACAGCTTTCTTATGGGAGGAGATATGAGTAGTAACTTCCTATTTCATGATCTTGCTGACATCACTCTTCGTGATTAAGGTTTAAACTAAAATGTCACCTTATCATTAGCCTCTGTATAGGTAAAGAGAAAGTAAAAGCTAAGAGACCAAAGTTGAATGCTTACAAGTTTTACATTTCCTAATAGGAAAAGTAATCCCACATGGCAGATAAAACTTGGGACAGTAAACACGGGAATAGCCCTTTCAGAGTTACAAAGATCTCTGTCTCATTTTAGAAGAGTCATGTTTCAAAGTGCCACTGATTGTTGGCAATATCTAGGCTTGTTGATTACGTATTGTGTAAAGGTTGGGCTGCCTGACACTGGTTTCTGCTGCATCATGAATTACCTACTTTAGAATTATAATTTTCATCTGCCTCTGCTACTCTGAGGAGGTACCCAAATCACCAATATTGTATCCAGTTGTCATTTTAACTAAAGTGAGATGTATACCATTGTCAACAACTGAGATAACCCTGTTAGGGTTCCCTGGCCCTTAATCTGAAAGACAAGTAAATGCTCCCTTTTTATACCTATCCCATTATCCACATACACATAATACTTACTTTACTCCCTTAAAATATATGTAATATATTATGTATTTTACTTATGTTGTTATTGTTCATCTTTCCCTTTAAAATATAAACTCCATGGTACAAATGTATATATTTTTTACTGCTATGTCCTCATTACTTAGGGCAGGGTCTGCTTAATAGTAAACAAACAATAATTAACACTAAGATATAATCTTTACTAGCAAGTGTACCTTCATGTTGCATAGTGTTGAAATAGAATAAGGTACAAATTAACTAATTGTAATGAAAAATAAACATTTAAAACATTCCTGTAGATTTTTACACATTAAAAGCATAGCAATGATATGACATTAGTTATTGTAGAAGGCAGAATAGTGGCCCCACAAAAATTTTGATGTCAAAATTCCTAAAATTTGTGATTCTGTTACCTTACATGGCAAAAGGGAAACTAAGGCTGCAGATGAGACTAAGGTTGCTAATCATCAAACCTTAAGAAAATGAGATTTGGGAGATTTGGGAGGTGGCCCAATGAATCACAACGACCTTAGAAATGAAACAGGGAAGCAGAATAGAAGGTCAGAATGATACAGTGTGAGAACTCAACCCACTGTTGTTGACTTTGAAGACAGAAGAGAGGCTATGAGCCACGGAATACAGGCAAATTCTGGAAGCCGAACAGTGAGACCCATGTCAGACTTCTGACCTACAGAGCTATTTAAAAAAAAAAAGTGTGGTTTAATCCAAGTTGGTTGCGATCTGTCATAGCAGCAATAGAAAACCAATACAGTTATTTTAAAAGAACTGATGTGGTTACTTTAAATATTTTAAATGCTTGACTTCTTCTTGATCAAATAATTGTTATTTCTGTATTTTTGTTTCTTGATCAAATAATTATTTGTATATTTTTTTGTTAAAAATAAATACACATTTTGCCTTTCCAGTGATTGGCATACTATTCTGAGTCATCAGATGCACATGAACAAAGGACTCACATGAATTATTTGCCTTGGATGAGGTAGCACAGTGTCCATCTCTCTAAATCAATGCTCAAATTAAAAGTTTCAGATGACATAAAATGTTATCATTAGAAAATGACCACAAGGTAACTGTAACAAAAATTATTATACAATTAAAATAAAATTTGAAGAAAACAAAACCAATGAACATGTAATGTTTAGTATTCTAAATATTCTTTCTCAAAATTAACAGAGTAAAGCAATCCATCTCTAACGACTGGCTTTGAGGCTGGTAAATTCCAGTTAATGTTTCACATCGCCACATCCATTTAAGTTTTCAAACTAGTTGAAAACTTTTGTTAGTATCATTCAGTATTTAATATTTGCAATTATTAAATAAAATAATTCTTCACTTCAAATTATGAGATAAATGAAGCTTTTGATTGTCCTTTATTTGAAACTCCACAGGTGAAAATTATCGCAATTATTCTGTTCCTCAAATTCCTAAGACTTTTTTTCCTTTTTAGCCAGAGATAGTATGGTCTGAAAATGATTTGGACATTTTCCTTTCCATTGCTACAACTTAGAACTGCCATCGCATTTCTGTAAGAATATTAACTCTTGCCGTTTTTTTTGTTTTTTTTCTCAGCAACAATTTCTTGGCTACTTCTTTAGAATATATTTTTATATAACTAAAACATGGTGCCGGGCACAGTGGCTCAAGCCTGTAATCCCAGCACTTTGGGAGGCTGAGACGGGCGGATCATGAGGTCAGGAGATCGAGACCATCCTGGCTAACACGGTGAAACCCCATCTCTACTAAAAAAAATACAAAAAACTAACCAGGCATGGTGGCGGGCGCCTGTAGTCCCAGCTACTCGGGAGGCTGAGGCAGGAGAATGGCGTAAACCTGGGAAGTGGAGCTTGCAGTGAGCTGAGATCTGGCCACTACACTCCAGCCTGGGTGACAGAGCGAGACTCTGTCTCAAAAAAATAAATAAATAAAAAATAAATCAATAAATAAATAAAACATGGCAAAACATTTTTAAAACTAATATAATATATTCTATTTAAAGGAAAGTTTTCTATGTGTATCATCACCCCCTTTCCTTCTTCCTGTGCATTTTTGACTGCATTTTGAAATTTTTATTTTCCCTTAGTTTAGTATTGCAACATTCTGGCTTCATACAGAAAAACAAAATGAAACACACACATTCACTTGTTAAAATGAAGTTTCTGATTCATGTATATTCAAATTACCTCTGGTAGCTCTGTGTTTATCCGTGAAAATGTCTGGAACTATGACATTGACACTTGGACAAGACAGGGATGAAATATGCTAGCTCATGATTGGTAATGTGCTAAGATCAATACTCCCCTGGAGGTATCTTGTACCAGCTGGTAAAAATTGATTACGTAAATACATAGATTGATGTTCTAAACCTTGTGTATCTGGTTACGCAGCCTAGTTTAAGTTGTTAGTGTGGTATCTCCGTCAATGACTCAGAGTAAACACAAGACTGGGTATCCTTGAGACAGAGGAAATCACACTTAACCTTGACGGTGTGTGTTACAGAAATGGTGATTATCCTGTGTGACTGAGACAGGATGCTGGAAGGTGTGCCTGGATGCCTATAATCTGCCTGATGTCTTATTTTTCTGGCTAAATTGAATTATTTGTCTTTATTAAAGCTTTATGTTTGTATGCTCTGTGGCATCTCTTGAGTCTAATTATATAACCCTCTGTAATTGGTGTTATGTCTGACTTCATTAAATGGTTCTAGGAATCAACTGGCCTTGAAACTATGATAATGGCAAAATTGTTTTATTTCTCTAAGTACCAAGCTTGGTTTTCTTAAATAATTTTTGATATTTTTCAGTTTTCTTTCATGACTATATTAAACACAGCTAAAATCCTTCCAAGTAAGTGTTCATGTAATAGATGTTTTTCCACTAATTATTAAAGCAGCACATATGGAAAATATTAACTTTCTCTATTTTCCCCATTGGTAAGGTAAGTGCATTAAAAGCAGCCAAGGTTAAGAAGTATAGTCAACACAGCTACAAATGCTGTAACCTAAACAAATTCATAAAAATCAACAGAAGAGTAAGCACCATAGTGTTCTAGTATAGAATTTCAATCGTCAAGACAGGTGAAACAACTTGGATTCTGACAATTTATTTATTCTGTGTGGATTACTCAGGGTTCTCCAGAGAGACAGAACCAATGCAATATATATAAGCCTGGAGTTCTGATGTTTGAGGGCAGGACAAGGAGGATGGTCCATCCTCGGAAGAGAGGGAGTGAATTTGCCTTTCTTCTACATTTTTGTTTTATCCAGGCTCCCAGCCAATTGTGTGACCACACTGACACCAGATCTTCTCCACCAGTTGAACAGGCTCACACATGAGCCTCCTCTGGAAACACCCTCACAGACACACCCAGGAATAATGCTTTACCAGCTCTTTAGGTATTCTTTATTCCAGGCATGTTGATACCTCAAATCAGCCTTCACACTGTGTAATCACAGCACCAGGAGAAATGACAGGCAGGTACTGTCTTTGCAAAGTGTTTTTGCAATCAGGGCATAGGCTACAGGCACAAAAATTTTTCCCTATGATCTTGGTCATTGTTCCCTATCTGAACACCTCTCACAATCTATTAATTTCTTTTCCTTCTCTTATAGTCACCAGAATTTAAATTGTATTACCTATGTGTCTCCAGGTTTCCTGTTGGCTGACATGTCAATTCGAATGCCTCTCATGGTTTCCTCATTTTATTGGCTCTGTACATTCTGTTTATTTTTTGTTTAATCAAAACAGCACATGGACACAGTCAAAAAGTCAAGTAAAATTAATAACTTGACTCAAGAAGTCTCAAGAAGGAAGGAGACAATGGCTCTATGGAGGAGAGCCACCTGGTAAGCAGGAGCACCAACTTCAAATAAAAAAAAAAAAAGACAGAAATTTCAGGGTTTTTCTATTACAAATAAGTTAAGTAACAATTCCCAAATATTTGCTATATTTTAAATTATTTTCTAAGCACTTTATGAGCACTCACCATCTAGCAAACTTATTCATTAGAATATTATCTTTATTTCTTTGAAAAGGAATCTCAGAAAGTTAAAGATCGAAACTAGTTTAACTGTATACATCTGGTAACTTGTGAAGCTAGAAGTTTTGTTCTTGCATTCTGCTTCCCAAGTCCAGCTTTTAACTGCTATTTGAAGCTGTTACAGTTCTTTGTAATGAAAAGGTTTAAAGTGTAGATTTTTTGGATCTTCTTGCTGATTGTAAGTTCTTCTTAATATTTGCAGTCAGTTCCTCTGCTATTTTCTCAGAATTTCATTTGTCTTAAGAGAGTGGAGGAACTGGAGATAGGTAGGGATCCTAAAGATCACTGGAATTCTTAGTTCTTTTTTTGTCTTGAAAGTTTATATTGGGGAAGCAGAATTACTTTCTTCTGAAAGTGAATCTGGGGACAACATTTTAAAATGGCTTTCTTGGCATTCATAAAGCTGGGAACAGGGTTTTATTTGGAATCAAGCTGTTCTCTAAACACCGCCAAGAAAGAAATTTGAAAAGAGGTCAGGGAAGTACAAGGTGATATTTTATTGGGTCAGAATTCATATTATAACCCCACGCACTTATAGCTGGGTAATCACATTTCCTTTGTAACAATAGTAATGTCACCACAACTATATAGACTACAAAATGCTTTCTCATCATACATAAGATCCACTTAATAAGACTGGTAAAAATTATACCACAGATGATATGCATATCTGACAAAAAACTCCTAAACGCAGAATTCTTAAAATGCAAAAATAATGACTATCAAAACAGTAAAAATAATAATTATTAGTATTATGAGCCAAAGACATCAATAGTCACATCAAAGAAAGTACCAAATGACTAAGAAACATCGGACTAGATGTTAATCCATTTAATAAAACTACAATGTATGCATATTGCATTATAATTTTAAAAATAAGATTCTTATTTATATATGACATACATATATAAAATGAGTACTGGAAATGTAAAATTGATGAGTTTTAATAACATGAATGCACCCATGTAACTGGATTTTAGATTGAGAAAAATTACACTGACAACAAAATAGAAGCCATCATAATGTCCTTACTAGCCACTCTCCTTCTTTAAATATAGTTACCTTCTGACATTGAATGCACAGCCTCATTTTGAGTTTTACATAGGTGGAGTCATGAAGTTTGTACTTTTTTGTGTCTTAATTTTCCAGTCAAAATTCACCTGTGTTCTTGTACAGAGCTATAGTTCACACTAATCATTTTACAGTAATCAATTTTATAAATATAATATGGTGAATTGATCCACTTGTCTTTCGATGGAGGTTTAGATTGCTTCAAGTTTCATGTACTATGTGCTTCTGTGAACTACTTCTTCATGTACATTCATGAACATATGTATATATTTCTCTTAAGCTTTTATCTATGAGAAGAGCTGTCCAGTTTAGGATACACATATGTTCAGACTTAGTAGTTTCTGACAAAAGAGTTTTTAGTGAGATTACGTCAATATACATTAACATCAGCAGTATGTGAGTTCCAGTTGCTACATAGTAACACGAACATTTGTCCTATAATTTGTTATTTCATATGGGTTTATAATGGTGCCTCATTTTTTTTAAAATTTTACTTTAAGTTCTGGGATACATGTGCAGAACGTGCATGTTTGCTACATAGGTATACATGTGCCATGGTGGTTTGCTGCACCCATCAACCTGTCATCCAGGTTTTAAGCCCCACATGCATTAGTTATTTGTCCTAATGCTCTCCCTCCCCTTGCCCCTCACCCCCTAACAGGCCCATGTGTGTGATATGCCTCTCCCATGTCCATGTGTTCTCATTGTTCAACTCCCACTTATGAGTGAAAACATCAGGTGTTTGGTTTTCTGTTCCTGTATTAGTTTGCTGAGAATGGTGGCTTCTGGCTTCATCCATGTCCCTGCAAAGAACATGAACTCTTTTTTTCTTTTTTTCTTTTTTTTTTTTTTTTTTTTTTGAGGTTAAGTCTCTCCCTGTTGCCCAGACTGGAAGGCAATGGTGTGATCTTGGCTCACTGCAAACGCTGCCTTCCGGATTCAAGCAACTGTCCTGCCTCAGCCTCCCGAATAGTTGGGATTATAGGCACACGCTTCCAAGCCCAGCTAATTTTTGTATTTTTAATAGAGAGAGTTTCACCATGTTGGCCAGGCTGGTGTCAAACTCCTGACCTTGCGATCCACCCACCTTAGCCTCCCAATGTGCTGGGATTACAGGCATGAGCCATCATGCCCAGCCTGAACTCATTCTTTTTTATGGCTTAATATTATTCCATGAATTTCTCTGGTAACCAATGAATTCTGCAACTATTCAGGTGTTTATTAGGCATTTTGACAGTTTCTTTTTTGATGTGACTGTTGAAGCCTTTGCTCATAATACTAATAATTATTATTTTTACTGTATTGACCTTCATCATAATTACATTTTAAGAATTCTGTGTCAGATATGCGTATCTCTTTGTCAGATATGCATATCATCTGTGGGTATAGTTTTTTATTCTCTTGATGTCTTTTAATAAGAAAACATCCTTATATTTATTGTAATACTCTTTATGATATTTTCCCCCCTTCAGTTAGTGCTTTTTAAGTTCAGTTCAAGAAAACTTCGCTTCTTCTAAGGCAAAAATTATAAAATTTTTTATACTTTTTTTAAGGTTTTGTTTTACTTATATATAGACCAACAATCAAACTGGAGTTAAGATTTTTTTTTTTTTTTTTTTTTTTGAGACAGAGTCTTGCTGTGTCACCCAAGCTAGAGTGCAGTGGCGTGATCTCGGCTTGCTGCAACATCCAACTCCCGGGTTCAAGTGATTCTCCTCCCTCAGCCCCCTGAGTAGCTGGGATTACAGGTGCACACCACCACACCTGGCTAATTTTTGTATTTTTAGTAGAGATAGGGTTTCACCATGTTGGTCAGGCTGGTATTGAACTCTTGACCCCGTGATCCGCCCACCTTGGCCTCCCAAAATGCTGGGATTACAGGTGTGAGCCACTGCGCCTGACCAAGATTTCTTTTTATTTTACATAAATATCCAATTGACTTAGTATCTTTTATTAAAGAAGAGCATTCTTTTCCATTGCACTGCAATGACCCCTTTGTCATAGTTCAACTGAGTGGAGACGTGTGACTGTTTCTGGACTTGCTGTTCTATTCTTATGGACACTTCTCTTTGTTCCAGTCCTTATTGCCTTATTTATCTAGGTTTGGAATAAACCATCATGTCTAATAGTGAAAGTCTTTTAACTTTGTTTCTTTTTCATCAATATTATCTTGGATACTTGCAATCCCATTTCCGTTTTATGATGGGCTTACTAATTTCTTTCATGAAATTACTGAGCCTTTGATTATGTTTAATCTATAGATCAATTTTAGAAAAATTAATGCTTTTGTAATATTGAATCTTTCAACCTAAGAACAGAGTACACATTTTTTTTATTTACTCTTGTCTTCTTAATTTCTATCACTAATTTCTAGTGTTTTCAAGATAAAAATATCACACATCATTTGTAAGAATCAGCCCTTTGTTTTTAATATTATTTTAAAAGCTACTTTTTAAAAAAATTAGTTTCTACTTATTTTAAGATATGTATGTAAAATTTATTTTTGTTTATTGAGTTTATACCTGGTGATCTTTATGTATTTAATATTAATTTATTAAAGTACATTGGAATAATTAAATTTTGTAGGGACAGTGGTTACTTTAGGGATACCTTTAAGTGTGCTATTTACCATGTTTTTCTAGACTGTTTTTATCAAATTAGAGAAGTTTGTTTCTCCTCCTGATTGGGTATGGAATTTTTTCTATTTATCATTTATTGGAGAAAATTATTTTTCCCCCTTTTTAAGGCAATCTGTTGAATTACATTGAATGTCAAATGTTAAACCACCCTGTGCATCAGAAAATATAATTAATTGTAATACATTATTTTCCCAAACGTTACTGAATTTTGCTTGCTAATGTTCAATTTGTCAATGTTATGTTAGTGACAGAAAATTTTCAGAAATTTATACTTTATTTTAATAAAGTTTTATTGGGTTTGGTGTTAACAAGTCTGGTCTCATAAAATGAATTGGAGTGAGAAGTATGAACTTATTTTTTAATTTTCCCTGGAAGAATTTGTGTAAGATTTGCTGTTATTTATTACTTAGATGTTTGCTCTAAGTAGATGGATGATGCTTCCTGAAAAGTTTTTGTTGTTAATGTTGTTTTAGAGTTTAGATTTTAATAGATATAAAGCTAATAAATTTTCTCTTTTTGTGTCAGTTTGAATAAGTTGTGCTTTTCAAGGGTTTTGTTCATTTCATCTAAATTTTCAAATTCATTGCCTAAAGTTTTAAAATAACAAATCTGTTTAATATCTATAGAATCTATGGTTTTCATTCTTAATATTGTTTTTTCTACACCCTCTAATTTTTTCTTAATGAGTCTAGTAGTGGTTTATGAACTTTACTATCATTTTTCTTTTCCTTTCTTTCCTCTCTTCCTTTCTTTTGTTTTTCTTTTTCTTTCTTTTGTGTGTGTGTCTGTGTGTGTGTGTGTGTGTGTGTGTGTGTGTGTGTGTGATGGAGTCTCGGTCTGTCACCCAAGCTAGAGTGCAGTTGCATGATCTTGGCTCACTGCAACTTCAGCCTCCTGGTTTCAAGTGATTCTTCTGCCTCAGCCTCCTGAGTAGCTGGGATTGAAGGCATGCACCATCATGCCTAGCTAATTGTTGTATTTTTAGTAGAATCGGGGTTTCACTATGTTGGCCAGCATGGTCTCAAACCCGTGACTTCAGGTGATCTGCCTGCCCAGGCCTCCCAAAGCTCTGGGATTACTAGCATGAGCCACCACACCCAACCCGACTATCATTTTTCAAGAACCAAATCTTAGATTGATTGATACTTTCCCTTATTGTTCATTTGTTGTGTATTTTTTAGTTGTTGATTTCTGCTATTGTGTTTATAATTTCCTTGCTAATAGTTTTTTATGTTTAACATACTGCTTGATTCCAAGCTACTTTATTCTTTGATTTCTCCTTTTCTAGTGTATTCAATATAAAAACTATTTTTATATTATTATTGTTTTTCTAGGTATTCCTGGTAAGTACATTGGTCTGTCACAGGTATTCCATCACATTTTAAAATAGAAATTCACTATTACTGCATTTAATTACATTTTTTCTGAACAAATGATTCATAAGTTAATTGTTAAAATGCTTATAATATATAGTTACAGATATATGAGTGTATGTTTATGCAGTGTACTTTAAGATAATTGAATTTGTTGCAATGCTATCAAAAATATATTACTATTAAACTTTTATGTTAGTAAACATATTATTCTCTATATTATAATTTCCATACTATAAAATATTTTAGAATATAATTTATTGTTTTATAATATTTCATTTTGCAGTAGTATCATCTATCATTATTTCTATATTTCCATATTTATAGAAATTGAGATTTTCTCATTTTTATTAGTCTAATTTTTTCTCCTATTTGCATATTTATATCTCTTTGTTAAAATCATAAATTATTTCCCTAAGGCAGTCTCAGAAAATTATAATTACCAGGTCAAAATGAGTAACTTCTTGAAGACCACAAGAGATGCTTCAAGAAGACAAAATATTTTTACTTCTATTTAAAGATGAATAAACTGAGACTTGGAAGTGTAGGTAACACTGGAAATTAAAATCTATTAACTGTCAGAGGTAACGTTAAAGTATAGTTCACTGCACCTTGTATAATTTGGTACATTCTTACTGAGGCACTTTTTGCAATTTTATGTTATAAGAAAACAAAATTTATCAAGTAGAAACATTGTACAGACCACAGTGAAAGTGCAATCAGAAAGAAAAACATTGTGATATTAAATTACTGATGTTGATTATTTTTTTCCAAGAGTACAGGGAGAAAAAATCTTACCACAAGGGTCGACTGCTGTTTTCCAGTTCACTTTCAAAACCCTTCAATACATCAATATCTTCCTGACCATATCAATATTATTTTTAAAATTTAGAAAATGAACTGGAATTTTCTGCAGATGGCAAGTCATTTACTGAAATGGAAAAAAAGGATAAATCCCGAGGGATATCATGACCCATTAACAGTGGGATGCAGTCCTACATTGAATGATAATTTAGAGCTATTACTAAGATAATTAGAGAGCCAGTTTGCTGCCAGAAGGGTTAGACCTTAGCTTCTCCTTTTATTAAAAGGAAGACCCTGATCTGTAAATGAAAAGAACCCAAAGTTTATTAATACCATAACCCTAACATCTGCCTGACATAAAAAGATAATGATTTAGTATAAATTAATTTCAACTCTTCAGGTGCTGCAGATTTTATCAGACAATCACATCATTGGCATTCATTTTCATATTGTATTACTTTCAACTTAAAGTTTTATTGATAAAGAGTTTTTATTGATAAAGAGTTTTATTGATAGTCTTTTATCAAAGTTTTATTGATAGTTTTTATTGATAAAGAGTTTTATTGATAAAGAGTTTTTACACACACTGTCTATTTCACTTTTCACTGTGTTGCCTTTAAAAGACCAATGTGAAATTCCAAACAAAGCCAGTGTGTTGGATAAAAACAAAAACAACACTGAGACCTTATCAAAGAGATTCATATGGTTCACTTCACCAAGACTTCCCCATACTATTTAAAGATTAATAAGGACAAATTTTCCTTCATATTTCCATCTATGTTCTCCCCAAAATTGATTTTTGTTCCTCAGGCAAAGCTTCACTAAGAAGCAACTAACTGCATGCCATTACCTAGCACAAAGAAAGGAGAGAACTAATGATGTTAGCCATGGCCTCGCTCCCCTACCCATTCTCCTATGTCTCTTACATACACTTTATGGTCGATAGAGAAACCTGGATACCTCAGTTCTCTTTGTAGGTAGAAGATGTTAATAGCAAAATGGAATTGAACCACTATCTTGTTTTTCCTTACTTTGATCGAAATTTTACTTACTTTGTCAGAAATAACTAGATCTCTTTAGCAATTTTAAACTATAACCCAATTACAGGAGCAACTTGATTTGTAATTGCCTTTTGTGCAGTGGTAATGCTATTCAGCATAGACTATCACAAGCATTAGTTGACTGGTCATTAGTTGACCATTCAACTAATCAAAAAATAGTTGACTGGAATGATCAGTGTTTATTCAAATATCAGTTCTGATACTATCAATCAATAAAAGGAAGAACAAGATAGTGTTTCAATTCCATCTTGCTATTAACATCCTCTACCTAGAAAGAGAACTGAGGTATCCAGGTTGCTCTATCTGCAATAAAGTATATGTAAGAGACATAGGACAAGTTAGAGAACTTCATATTGTAAAGGTCTCCTCTAGATAGTCCCATATCATAAATGATTTTTTAGCTAAATTGTACAACTAACTAACAAAATAGCAATAAATAAAAGAGAATTACATATTGGCATCATAAAAACATTAACAGTACCATTTACCGTCCATATCCACGTGCTTCGTGCCCGTAGTTTCCGCAAACCGTGGATAGAAAATACTCAAAAAATATCACACAGCCAAATTAGTGGCTCATGCCTATAATCCCAGTATTTTGGGAGGCCGAGGCAGGCAGATCACCTGAAGTCAGGAGTTTGAGACCAGTCGGCCAACATGGTGACACCTTGTCTCTACTAAAAATACAAAAATTAGCCAGGTGTGTTGGCACACACCCGTAGTCCCAGCTGCTTGGGAAGCTAAGGCAAGAGAATCAATTGAACCCAGGAGGCAGAGGTTGTAGTGAGCCAAGATCGCACCACTGTACTCCAGCCTAGGCAACAGAGCAAGACTCCATCTAAAAAAAATAATTAATCAAAAAAATTTAAAAAAGGAAAAAAGAAATCGCATCTGTACTGAATATGTACAGGCATTTTTTTTTTTTGTCATTATTTCCCATGTAATACCATGGAACAACTATTTATCCAGTATTTACATTATATTAGGTATTATAATTAATCTAGAGACAATTTAAAATACAAAGGAGGGTGTAACTAGGCTATATGCAAATACTATGCCAATTTATATAAGGGACTTCAGCATACATAGGGTTTGCTATTTGCAGGGTTTCTTGATACCGGTCCACCATGGATACCAGGGGATGGCTGTACTTTCATTTTAAAACATTCTGTGCTATCCACTGTATTCTATTTTCTAAAGAAAATCTCTAATTCTCAGAACAACAGAACAACTCGCAAAAGAGGTTCTCTTACCGTGTTTTACCAACTTGGGAGTTTAGTTTTAGGAATTTTTTTTGAATTAGCCAAAAGGCCAATAAGACAAAAATGTGTGTGATCCAAGATGTTTATATAATTCAAAGCCTGTACTTGGTCCAACAAACCTTACTGACACTATCATCCTGCTTCATTCAGTCTCAGACAGTAACTGTTACTTCTTCATTTATTGAAAAGCAGATTCTTGTCTGTAAATGAAAAAAATCCAAAGTTAATATCATAACCCCCAAATTTCTGCCTGTCATGAAAAGATAATGAAGTAAACGTATCTGTTCAAAAGTTATGGTAGAACTTATCAAGTCACAATACTTGGCTTTCCTTTACTTTCAGGTATCTGGAGAATTATTTTCTCTGTTCCTTTGAGTATAGGTATGGGCATATGACAATTCCTGGTCCCTAAAATATGGGTAGAATTTGTATGTGGCATTTTTCAAGAAATACTTTTAGTTACCAGTGCCTGATTCTCCATTTTTTTTTTCTTCTGCCTCTGCAAACCCTAAAGCCTCATAGTAGGATGGTAATATCACAACATGGAGAGGACTCTATTACTCTAGAAGTCTGAGCGTCTATAATGAGCAGAGTTCTTGTGATGACATGTGGAATTAGCCAGAAATAAGACTTCATACATGAAATTTTTATGTTCAATATGTAATATAATTTCAAAGTTTATAATAGTCCATTTGTAAGCTTACAACAGTCCAGTGTTAGCTGTGAACATGTAACTTTCATACTATATATTTACACACCTCTGCCTGAGTAATCCTGCAATTACAACAAAATGGTTATAGCTTTATACTGTCCAATTCTGCTCCTCATTCAACAATGTTTAAGTCTACAGAATATACTGAAAAATCTTTAGGGAATTTTTCTGTTCAAACAATATTTTCTACTACTAAAAGGAACCAGATGGAATAAGAAGTCTTGGATGCTGACCCATATCAGGCTAAAAAAATTCAGAAAAAAAGGAAGAGTTGATCCAGCATGAATTTACTGATCCAGCAGATAACTTCAGATTACTAGAACATGAGAGACCTGAAGAGAGCACATTTTGTCTGTGTGAATTTATTCCCATTTGTGTTCTATTTCTACTCTAGTATGTTTCAATGATAACACACTGTGATTCATCGTTTTATACTCAAGAAAATATTTCTTACTTTTAGCAGCTTAAGGAAAAAAAGCAGTTTAGAAATTATTCAAAACTGCACATCTTTGAAGAAACAACTTTTTTGTTGCCTTAGACATTGTTATTGGGAACTCCACAAAAACTCATAGGTCTGGATATTGGACAGATGTTTGGTGGCAGAATTAAATTTAGAGGCCAAAAGATGATTTGTGCATAAAATTAGTTTTTATTGTTAAAAAAACACACGCATATTTATGTAATCATTTATTTATACCTTGCATCATTACTATTCCAATGTCACATATTTAGAACTTTAAGCAACATTTAATTGTGATGATATAAGACAACTTTCACTTTAACAAATTAAGCAAGATGACCTTGTATGTCTCCCAAAATGTCACAACAAATTACTGCATTATTTGTAAGAACATACAATGCTGTGATATATTTAATTGCATTAGTACCTACATGAACTTTTTGGCATTAAAATCATTAAAGCCCCAGCGAAGTAAAAATATTACCCAAAAATGATAGTAAAGTAACAAGAGCTGTGGTCGAGACATTTAAATGGAGTTAAGTGAACATACATAAATAAAAGATGGGACATAATAACTATCTCTAAAATATGGACGATCAAACTAGTAAAATAATTCTTTGTATATTTTATGTTTACAATGGTCAGAGGTGTTTCACATTCAACATTTTAAATTATTTCTTAAAGCTAGATGACTGTGTTGAAGAAAAACTCTAGATTCAAATCCAGTTGCAGTCTACTGTATTCACTTCTTTAAATGATGTCAACACAAGAAACATAACCTCATTATTATGCAGGAGAAAATCATCCCAAGATCAAAGAATGAGAACTGATACAAATTATGATTAACATGCAATAGCTGTTTGAGTGTTCAGTGACTTCATTTTATGTGATCATTCATTTAACTATCCTCTGTTGCCTGCATCCATAGGTGACCAATTCCAGTTATGAAATGCAATCTCTATGGAGTTGCTAATTCTTTGGTTTTGTTACCGACTGTTGGGCTCAAGTCTTTAAAATTGTGTAATTCTATGCCTTTAAAAGTATGAGGATGTTTTTATTGATATAAATTCAGTTACACAAAACCTGGACAAGTTGATAATGATTTACTATCTCTTTGTCATGTTTAATTTTATTTTTCTCATGTCTCAAGCTATTTCTCTTTTTCTTTTCTATGACTTTGTTAAAATTAGCAGCTGGGAAAAATAATTTTCAGTTGGCCTTTGGAAGTACATAAAACGAAAAATTTATCTTCTTAATTGAATTGCGTACTTATGATACATGTGCTTTTCTGTTTCTACATTTCATTTTAAAAGTTAAAAGAAATGTAGCCTTTCCTTTTAATAGTTTCAAGTATATCTGCATATAAGGATTATCTATGCTTTTTCAAAATTCGAGACAGAGTCTTGTTCTATTGCCCAGGCTGGAGTGCAGTGGCACTGTCATAACTCACGGCAGACTTGAACTCCTGGGGCCAGGTGATCCTCCGGCCCTGGCTTTCTAAAATGCTGGGATTACGGGCGTTAGCCACTATGCCTACTTCTATTTGTACATTTTTGTTTTATTTTATTTTTATACAGTTTCATGGACCACAGTCTGGGAAACTGATTCAGAAGGTCTACAGTAGAGTCTGATTATTTGAAATTATTTTTAAGAAGATCTCCAGGTGATTTTGTTCACCTCTCAGATTTGAAACAACTCTAACACATAGAGATGAAGCAGAGGGAAAAACATACTCACAAGCCAGAAGGGTTCAGCAATTAATACAGATCATTTACATTGTAGTTTATTGTTTTGATGATTGCATTTCTCAATAAATAAAAAGTCATGCAAATGAGGTAACTATGAGCAGAAGAACAAATGAATTGTGGGGTGCACGTATAATGGAATACACTATTCCATCAATCCCGAATGAAGTAGACGGGAACCGAATGGATCTCACTAGTATATTTAGCAAACACAAAAAAATTTGCAGAAACATATACATAGTGTGATACATGTAAATAGAAGTTGAAGGGCAAAATATACCATATATTACTTAAGTTCATATCAATGAACACATGGGAATTTTAAAAATACCAAATTCAATATAGTCTTTACCTCTGGTGGAGAGAAGAGGAGAGATACTCAAGAGATCCAACACCTTGTTAACGTTGAGTTCTTTTTTTTTGCTGAGGGTAAAATTTGTTTTGTTTTAATAGGAGCCTTACTACCATTTGCATTTGAAATATTTCATAAGAAATAAACTATGTTGATTATGGAAATAGCCTGATTTTCATTTTCATACTTGCAGAGGAGAGTAAACGGAGTGGCGTTTTATGTATCTTCAATACCATAAGTTTAAAATGTCAGAAATAGGTTGAGTAGTTTTTGAAAGAACTGAGAAAAAAAGGTAGAAAATGGTGAAGAATTCTTCTCTAAGATTGCCTTAAATGCCTTGAATTCTCTCTCCTTTCATCACATGGATGCCATGGGGAAGGTTCACTCATTTAAAATCGTAAGTGAGGCATGCAAAAATAAAGTAAAAAGTTCTGTGTCTATGTTTATTTGTTGGTTTCCAATGTTATCATTTATTTTGTTAAATTAATTCACATTAATTTAGTCTACAAGCCACTAATGAAAAAATCCTTTTGGATTCGTAGACTAGGCGTGTGACAGGTAAGATTTGAACTTACCTGTCATACATGAACCGTGCTTCCGTTTCATCCTCAATATTTTTTTTAAAAAGCACACAAACGCATGAGAATGATTGAAGATTAATTCCTGAAATGAAGGAAGCTTTTGTTCTTCATTTTGATTTTAGAGGAGTTGTTTCAAAGCCTAGTTATACTCTTTACTAACAAACATTTTTGGCTATTTGTGAAAGTTCACCTCCAAGGAAATCTAATCTGCCAGACAAGTTATTGTTTCATTTTAGCCTAAAAAAAATCACACATATATAAAATTACACACACATACATATCTTGAAATCATGTAATTTGTCTAGGAGTTTAGTAAGACAATTAGTAAAATTTCAATAATACCTTTTAAAAACTACATTTGCCTGGGTAAAAATTACGACTCATTCACTCACTTCATGCCTTGCTTCTCTTTTACAACCCAGAATTCTCTTTGTTGCTACAGCAATAACACCATTACTTACCAGCTGATGAACACTGGTCTTGACACTTCTTATTCCACTACCATTTAAAGGAATCTTGGGTGAATTTCTCACATCAGTGTGTGATTTCACTTGAAAATTGCAGCAACTAATAGTCATCCTCTTGAAGAATGTTATGTCTGTAATCTGTGAAAAAGTTTTCAAAGGATACATTCTAAATGTTAAAAAAATATTTTTCCCTGGAGATTAGGACTACAAAAAACTTTTATTTTCTGATTTATACCTGATTTTTTTCTAATTTGATTTAGTGAACTTTTTGTAGTAATAAGAAATAATAAATATATTTTTAATTTAAAAATAAGAGATCTAAAGAACATAAAATATGGCAGTGTGTTTCCAATGTGTTTGAAATGATCATGGTAAAATAGTGATTTGCCACTAAATTAACAAATTATTTGCATTTAACTTTTGCATATATTTCTAATTATCATGTAACTTGAAACATATAAACATTGGTTAATAATCTTTTGCAGACATATATGACTTTTAATGTAAATTAATCATTTAATTTTACTATTCATGTAATATTTTTAATTCATTAAAATATATTTTAATTTTTAATTCATTAAAAATATATTATTGCTATAAAAACAGTATGTTTTATAATTCAATGGTAAAATTTGAAGAAGCAAGTTTGAATGTTATCACTATTTTAATGGTTAAAAAAGGAGACTTTTATCCTTTTATAATATAGCTAGAAGCCAAATTGCCAAGATAGTTTTACATACTTTTCTACAGAAGAAGACATTTACACATAATCTACATTATAAAACGTGGCAGGTACCTCAAATGCTAAAGAAACATCCAGTTTAGCTGCGAGGCTGACACTTCAGATGTACCAGAGGATTCTGTAATTTAATTACAAAAATTCATAGACCTTTTTATATTTATAGCAGCATTGCCAGAACTTATCAAAAATGAGCTGACTTACAAACTATCAATGGATTTAAAAGTATGATCTAATATTCACAACATCAGAGACGGTATAAGTTCAGGGAAAAACTTTATGTTTTTATTGTTGAAGAAGTTTTTTTTAACTTTTCCTAGACTTTGTCTCTTCATCTCATAACTGTTCTAATGAAAGGATTATGGACCAATTTTAGTATATTCCATTATTCATGTAAAATTACAGCCAGTTCAATAGCCAGAGAAGAAACTACGTAGGAAAGTTTAATATTACCTATGTTCTTCTCTATGAGATTCATATTAAAGTTTTAATTTTGATTTTGATCTTTGCCCAAAACATTGTTTATTGTGCATAACAATGTGCTTATGTATAATTAAAAAGTTGTTAAAGGTGTTAAAGATAATTGAGATGAGAATGTAATTCCCTTGTGAAAAATAATCACATTAATAAAACTCCAAAAGAGCAAATACACTGATTTTTTTAATGAATATGATTACATTATAAATGTTTATGTTAAACTTCAGTTATTTCAAAATAAATCAAAAATTTTTTAAACTGGAAAGGAAATTTTAAGTGTTCTAATTTTCATTCATTTTTTTAAATAGCCAAAAATAATAAGCTCATCAAAGATTAAATGATTTGACCCAATGCAAACAACATATAGAGAGTTGATCGGATCCTAGATGTTATATATAATGTCCTATATATCCTTAAACTCAAGGTTTATTTCTTGTTATGATCTGTTCGAGGAGCTCATTATTCATTAATTTTGCAAATGTTTCTTGAACACCTGCTTGGTGCCAGGTAGTCTACTGGGATTAAAAACACACTAGAGAAAAGAGTAAAGTTCTCCACTCTCACTGATGAATAATAAATTCATTAATAAACACAACGTAATTTCCAAATTATAATTGCTACAAAGAAAATAAAATACGGAAATATGCTAGAGAGTGACAGCTGGAGAATGTTACCCTAATGTGATCAGCCAGGTCTTTGGAACCATGACTGGAAAGATGAGGAGGAGCTAATCTTGAAACAATATTGCACTAAAGAATTTCATGCAAAAAGAATAGGAAATGCAGAAGCTCTAGGAGAAAAACAAGCTTAGGTTATTGAGAAATATACAAAAATTGTGCGTGAGAGTAGGAAAGTGGGATGAGAAAGTACCAGGATGGTAATTAGACCCCAGCATATGGAAAGTCCTTTGGAAATGGTAATGAGTTTCATCTAATTTCAAGTGTAAAGAAAGCCTTCAGAAGGTTAAAGATAGGAAGCTAATACACTCTGATTTTCATTCTGAGAAATTGCTCTGATTGCTTGAAGATAATAGATTGCAAGACGGTAACAGGACTCATATCAAGATTTGTATCAAACTAATCCTCCTGTCACAAATAATTGTATTCTTTCTTCAAGAACAAACTTTATAAAACACCAAACAACAATTACTGCAACTCCCATACAATAATAAAGGGAGACTTCAACACCCCACTGTCAACATGAGACAGATCAACAAGACAGAAAGTTAACAAGGATATCCAGGAATTGAGCGCAACTCTGTACCAAGTGGACCTAATAGACATCTACAGAGTTCTCCACCCCAAATCAACAGAATATACATTCTTCTCAGCACCACATC
>NW_012102155.1:701328-701691 GCF_000951045.1 Mandrillus leucophaeus
GTGAAAATGGCCATACTGCCCAAGGTAATTTATAGATTTGATGCCACCCCCATTAAGCTACCAATGACTTTCTTCACAGAATTGGAAAAAAACTGCTTTAAATTTCATATGGAACCAAAAAAGACCCCACATTGCCAATACAATCCTAAGTCAAAAGAACAAAGCTGGAGGCATCATGCTACTCAACTTCAAACTATACTACAAGGCTACAGTAACCAAAACAGCATGGTACTGATACCAAAACAGAGATGGGATCTAATTAAACTAAAAAGCTTCTGCACAGCAAAAGAAACTACCATCAGAGTGAACAGGCAACCTACAGAATGGGAGAAAATTTTTCCAATCTACTCATCTGAGAAAGGA
>NW_012102155.1:702862-801870 GCF_000951045.1 Mandrillus leucophaeus
TGATGGGTGCAGCACACCAACATGGCACATGTATACATATGTAACAAACCTGCACATTGTGCACATGTACCCTAGAACTTAAAGTATAATAAAAAATAAAATAAAAATAAAAAATTTAAAAAATGCAAATAAAAAAAGAAAACGCAAATAAAAAAAAAAGCAAGGGAATTTTGGAGGGCAAGTAATTGAAGATTTTGGAATATAAATTTAGCATAACTATCATAAATCCAAGGTAACATGATATGAAATATATTTAAGTCTGCCCAAGTTAAACCTAAAGATATGAATACGGGAGTCACAGTGTGATATAGCATTACCCAAGATATGAAAAACATTTAAAGATAGTAGAATGTAAGCAACAGGTTTGAAGATTGTTACGTAGTCAAGTAAAATGTGACCAGAAATATGACCTTTGGATTGTGACATCATAGCGGTTATTAATATCCTCAAGAATTATGGTTTCACTACAGAAATATGGAAGCAAGCTTGATAGCCCAGCTTGAAAAAGTAATATGGGGATGATATGACAGTAATCTGGTAGGAAAAGAGGCATCCATTCTCTGGCAGGATAATTGAAAGCACCTATAAAATATTTCTCCTTCTTTATCCTGTATTATCGTTCATGAGATTTGGATTTCTCCAAGTTAATTTTTCCTTTGATTTTGATTTTAGAGACCCCAATATTCTTGAATATTTCACTAGGTACCTGGTCAAAGAATGCCCAGGGTCTCTCCAGACTAATACAGAAATTTAACAAATCATTAGAAAAATAGCTGGGGCTTATTTGTTGCTCTCACTGAAAGATAGATCTTGTTTACTGACATCAAGAAAAAAATTAAAAATAAGATAAATTTAAGAAAGTGCTCTGAGTGATTTTTTTTTTTTTTTTAGTTTCTTTCTGTATACAGGGAAAATTTATCTTTATGATGTATTTTTTCATCAGTGTAACACAGCATCTCTTGGCTCAGTTTTTTTAATTTTTGAACTGGCATGTTGTAATCTAAATTGAGAATTTGCCGTGTGTGTGTGGGGCTGTGTGTCTGTGTGTGTGTGTACATAGAGAGACAGAGTGCAACTCATATTCTCTGCGGCTACTGAGAGTAGAGTTTATTTATTCCGATAATTCATTAACCTCTTTTGGTTTTTATCAGCACTCTGATCTACTGTGAATTTGGGGTGCTGGCTTTCTAAAATGCCATTGTGTCTAACAAAATTGACAATAATTTCTCAATATCTCTAATACCAAGTCCATGTTCAAACTTCTCTGATAAAAATGGGAACAAAGATGCTAGTGGGAGGACGGTGAGGGGCCAAGGGTTGAAAAAGTAATTATTGGGGATAGTGAGTACTATTCTCACTACCTAGGTGACCAGATCAATCATATTCCAAATCTCAGCGTCACACAATATACCTATATAAAAAACCTGTGTATGTACCCCTGTATCTAAAATAAAACTTAAAATTAAAAAAAATTATAAATAGAAGTCTGAATATAAGCAAATAAATCCCAGAATGCTAATATTGAAAAGGTAAATAAATAAAAGTCACTATTTTGGGTATACATTTGAAAGTAACTAGTGAATATTTTGGACCATTGCTAAGAAAAATAACATATTCTTCCATAACTATATTTCCATTATCACATTTGAGAAAATTAACAATAATTTTGCAAAAACTAATATACTGTCCATTTTCAAATTTTGTCAACTGTTCCAAGAATGCCAGAAAGTCTTCCATAGCTTTTATTTTCTTTTATTTTACAAGATCTAAAAAAGAATTCTTAATTGAATTTGTTCATAAACCATTTAGATTTTTTAATCTTGTACAATCACCTTCATAATTACAGAAAGTCTTTTTCCTTTTATTTTTTCTTTTTAATATTTTATGTACTCAACTATTTTTATAAACCTATATTATTATAGTTCATTGTTCAGGTAAAGACCTAAACAAAGTACAAGTATTATATTTAGTGCCATATCCCTCAAAACTTCTTTGCTTTGTAGTCCCCCAACATTTTGCTTTTATTTTGTTTTTTATTTTATTGGTTTATTTAAAAATCCAACTCGCTTTTAGTGTAGAAAACTGCATGGTATGTTGTTTGACTGCTCACGGGATTAATCTACCCCTCTGTTTTCCACATTTCCTATACACTAGTAGTTAGACCCAAAGGTTTTATTGTATTCAGTCTTTTTTGTAAAGATGACATTATTTTATTGGTATTTGTTCATACATGTTAAGTTTCAACTTTCAATGATAAAATTAATATATTTGATTTCTTAATTATATAAACTTTCTTTACACATTATTTGTGTTTTCAAAGTTCATAGAAAACTTTACAAGGATTTGATTGACTCTATGCATGGTGCCGTTACACAGGAGGAGAGAGCTAATCCAGTAACATATATTCAAAGATAAAATTGTACATATGCACAGTGTACATGTGCCCTGCTCATTAATATTATTTATAGCACATTCTTCTAAATGATAAACATTCCTAGACCCTAGTCACGATATATCAAAATTTGCTATTCACATTAAAACCACCTCTTATAAGAGCAAACAGTTATTAATAATTTTAAGAAACAAGACACAATGAGAAGTGGCAATAGAATTCAAAATCCCCAACTTCTTGCTATGCTACAAGCTGCCATCCCTAAAATGGGTTTAATTTGGTAATTTTCCCATTGTGGATAGTGGCAAGAAGAAATAGCTTAAAGACAATATTACGTAACACACATGGAGACACACATATTTCCTTAAAATTGTCAGTTCTTCTTGAGAGTGTAATAGGATACCTGATGATGCATAAATTGCGATGATTTTAGCAGGAATTATAGAACAACCAATGTCATTCTAGTAGTTGAGATTGTACTAACAGGTGAGCTCTTGTAGACAGGCTACTGGAGTGCCTGTGTCTGAATTCAGAAACCTTATGGAATTTGTTTTAAATGTCTAGGAATTCAATAGACTCAAGTCATAGGCTAGAGACGTAATTTGAAGTATACACTTATCAATGGAAGGAGAAAACTAAAGTACAAAAATTCAAATGTTAGACCTTTAATGACTTGGTCTATATTCCAGTGGGTAGCTTATCTAACTAACTTCACTTTAACAAATAAATCCCTTCACTTCAATCTGGCCTATTACATTTAATTCATTAATGTTGTACATACTCCAGATGCTTACAAAAATATTTATACGTATTATGTCTATGAAAGGCATAAATTCAGTCTCTAAGCCAAATAAAAACCTCTATATAACATGGATGGTAGCACAGGGAAACAGAAATTAGAAACTCTCTGAAAAAGGAAAGAAAGTTTTGATCTCCTTTTTTGTTCAGTGAGCAGTATGCCCCAAGTCAGCTTAAAAATATTTCCATTAACTATTTTTATTCTAAATGAGCATTTGAGGGAAATTACCAGGGGGGCAATTCTTTCCTCAAAAGTAATCCATTCCTTTTTAGTATAGCATGTTTTAAGGACCATGTTAATACCTGCGATTTTTACTCAGTAAATCATGATGATTACTGTGTGTAAAAGAACTTTAAGCAGCATTGAAGGCCTGTGTCAGAAATAAAATATCACTAAAGACTATAAAAATAATTTAAATTAAGTTTACATGTTCTCTTTTGTGACAGAGAAGATCACTGGTTCTTTTATGTTTTAAAATTGATAAATAATTTCTTGATAGGTATTTAATTTTTCTTCCCCAACTGTTGATATTAAGGGCCATTCTTTATATTTGGTAGACTGTTTTCAGAAAAGTTATCAACACATGTATAATAGTTATCTAAAACTGTAAATTTAAAATGGAGTGGCTTAATGTGAGATCTGAGAGGTCTGAAAAATGGCAACAAAAACTAGATTTGGAAAGTATGGTCTTGAATTGCTTGTCAAATTCTGAAGCTATGAAGAATGAATGTTTAGCTTTGGAAGACGAAAGCTCATTTATGAGTTTTATAATACATTTGAAATAAAAATGATTAAACTACATTTGGTCCACTGACATAACTTTGTACTTCATAGTCCTTTATATGTTGTAAGACTATTTTTTTCTTACGTTATTCCTGAAAGTTTTGTGGAAAGCTGCAACATATCTAAATTTATCAGGCTTATTTTCTAAGTGAAGCTAAAGATTCATCACTAGGCTCAAATGAGTACTGATCTTTTTGTCACTTGTGCTTTAAATAATTTTCTCATCTATATATTTTCTTTTTTAAAATGTATTATTTATCAAAAGCTTGTGTAAAAGACATCCAGGTATTTATATTAGAAGTATACGTAATTAAAATTTCCTTCTCTATGCTATCCAAAGAGACATTCACATATTCTTTCAAGAAATGTCTATGATTCTATGAATGTGTATTAAAATAAAATATAATTTTGTGGTTTTTTTGACAAGGTGTTTTATCAGTCATTGGTGCATAGGGTGACATCTGTTTAACTTTTTAAATAGATTATAAATGACTGCAGAGAATATTAATGTATGGCTATAGCATAATTTATGAAATCAATGATTTTTTCCAAAGAAAGTTTGGGTTGTTGTATTGTTTCCAGCTTTGTTTAGATTTAGTTTTTTTTCTATTCCAAACAATATTGTAAGAAATATATATTTTAGCATAATTCATTGACTGTGTTCTTATACTAAATTACTAGGGTCAGAATTGCTAGAACAAAGAGTTATCCAATTTAAATTGTCATCAAATTTAAACACAGAAGATTAAAATTAGTGCAGCCAACCACACAGTGGGGCGTGTTACAGGATCCTTATATTCATGTGTATTTTTTGTTTTTATAGAAATAAATATTTTAAGTTACTTTTAATTTTTATTGAAAAATATAAACACAACTAAATTTAAATATTATAATTACACCTCTGGCTATGTTTTTGCAAACTTAGCATCACGTAGCCAGCACCACCCACATATCAAGGTTAATAACTATCCTGATTTCTAACAGTGAAAGTTAGTTTCTCTGGTTTTGTTCTAATGTAAATAGCGACATAGAATTTACATTGTGTCTGGCCTCTTTCACTCACTGTTACATTTGTAATATTTATGCATGTGTGAATTGTTTATTCTCATTACCATGTGATACTCGATTGAGTGATTCTAGGACATTTTTTCTATATTGGAGTATTGTTTGGAAATTGGGGTAGTTAACAGTTTAGGCTATTTTGAAGAGTGCTACTACGCACATTTCACTCATCGTTGGTGAACATATGCGTTCATTTCCATCCAGCATTTACATGGGAAAGGTATTGTTGGATTACACAGTCTGTATGTGTTCAGCTTTAGTACATGCTGGCAAAAGGTTTTCTAAACGCATTTCAGCGATTTACAGTTCATGTACAATGTATAAGTGTTTCAATTGCTCCATACCCTAGTTCTGTTTTTGTTTTTTTGATTTTGTTTTCAGGTTAGACATTTTGCTAAATATGTAGTGGTACTTGATTGTGATTTCAATTTACATTTTCTTGATGACAAGTAAAGCTGAACATCTCTTCAAATGTGCATTGGCCATTTGGTTATCTCCTAAAAAATTCCTTCATATTCTATTGAGACGTCTTTTTGTTAGTGATTCAGAGAAGTCCTCAATATATTCAAAATATGAGTCACACATTGGGAAATATTTTCTCTCACTTGTATTATATTTTCAGACTCCTAATGATACCTTATTTAGATAGGATGCAAAAACATGAAACAAAAAATAAAAACCAGTAAATTGGAGTTAAAATTAACTACTTTAAAAAACACTCTTAATATCATAGAAAAGCAAGCCACAGATTGGGAGGGGGAAAATATTTGCTGTACATATATCCAATAAAATCATTGTTTTTGGAATATGTAAAATACTACAAACTCAATAAGTCGAATGACTTAAAAACAATGATAACAATTTGGTAAAGACAGTTTACAAAAGACATCTTAAAACGTGGCATGTAATGAATAACAAGATGCTCAACACCATTAGTTTTCAAAGAAGTGAAAACTAAACCAAACTGAGATACCAATATACACCAATAAAACTGGCTAAAATTAGAAAGACTGATAGTACGAAGTGATGGGAAAAAATGTGCAGTAACTTTGCATTCATATATTGCTACAGTGAATGCAAAGTACTATAGGCATGTTATAAAACAGTTTGGAATTTCTTATGAAGTTAGACGTACATTTACTCCCTGTGCCACCAGTCTCACCCCTAGATATTTACACAAAGGAAATGAAAAATTATAGCCATACAAACACTTGCCTATAAATATTCATGGAAATTACATTCACAGTTGCCAAAGACTGCCAACAACTCAAGGTTTCTCTTTTTCTCTTTAGAAAGTTTGAGTAAACATCTGGGAATGAAAGTATCTTTTGGGTTATCCACATCTCAGGCATTTCCTTCCCGTTTTTTTGAGAAGAGCCTATCTCAAACTCTTTAGACACAATATTTATGAGAGTTTTAATGTTTCCTTCAGAGGTTTTTGAACTTTTCTCTATGGCTCCCACAATGTGTTAAAGATTGGTAAATATTTTCAAAAGGTGACTAGCCATGTGTTTGGGGAAAGTACCATTCAACAAGCGGAACTTGGTTTTCTAAGTAAAGAGGGACTGTGAGAAATTTCAAGTTCACTTAGTAGAAGCCCTCTCAATTCCGCACGACTCAGGTTTCAGAAAAGATATTGTCTTCGTTCATTTGTGTTACTGTCAAGGAATACCAGAGACTGGGCATTTGAAAAGAAAACAGGTGGTTTGGCTCACAGTTCTGCACGATATACAAGAAGAACGGTGCCAGCTTCTGCTTCTGGTGGGCATTTAGGCTGCATCCACTCATGGCAGAAGGCAAAATGGAGCTGGAACATGACAAAATCACATGGTTAAAGAGAAAGTAAGAGGGCAAGAGGGGCGACGTCAGGTTTTTTCAACAACCAACTTACCAGGGAACTCTTGAAGGACCTAACAGAATGAGAACTCATTCAATTCTTTCTCCGCAGGGAAGTCAATCTATTTATGAGGGATCTGCTCCCATGACCCAGTCACCTCCCACTAGCCACCACTTCCAACACTGGAGATCACATTTCAACATGAGGTTATGGGAGGACAAACATCCAAATTACAGCACGCATATTGTGAAAAAATCAGGCTTGTTTGGAGATCTAATTTTTTTTTCACATTGCGCCCATTAAACCACAGAATTGCTAGTTTCTCTTCCTCAAGCCACATTCTTCGTCAAGGGAAAACCTGATTTTCTAAACCGAAGATTGGAGATACGCAAAAGATCCGAGGGAGGGAAAAGACTGGAATTTCCATCCATTTAATTCTCTCTGTTTTCACAGACCTCTTATGGTTTAAAAAACGAAATGACTGGAATTTCCATCCATCATCTCTGTTTTCACAGAGAGAATTATGGTTTAACAAACGTAAATTTTAAAATTAATCTGTCTTTTATGTCGTTGTGGTGGGAACGACCACAGCAGCAACCTATCACTTTTTTAGCGCTAGAAGTTTCTTCCGTATGTTTTTATATAAACGTTTAGATTTCTAAGAAAAATTTTGATATATACTCTTTCTATGTTAGAATACACGTATTTTAGAATTTCAACAAACTTTTAAGTTTAAAATCTGAGAAAAATTCCTAAAAAACAAAAGTAAATATCTGAATGTTTTAACATAAAAATTGACCTGATTTTTAATATTGATCTATCCTTTTGAAATTTGTCATTGAATTTATATTTTTAAATACTTACACAAATGATTACTATGTTATTTTTCTAAACTACAATTTGAATCACAGCATTCTTTTTTGGGAAACATTTGTTTTTGTCTTTTAAAAAGTAGAATTTCAATTCGTTTTACAGAGGTCAATACTTTGCATAAACTTGTCTTAACTACATTTATAGTAGCTACATCTCCTACTGCATCTATCCATTAATCTTAATCACTGATCATTCAAATTTATTCTCTAGGTATCCCTATATACTCTCAAATCTATGTGATTTTACCACTGTAATTTTTCTAATTAGAATACATCAATCAATCTTTCTGCCCAAAAAATCTTACTATTTTTCCAAGGGGTAACTCACATAGCCCCTCCTCCATTGAGGATTACCCTAACCAAAAGTATACTCATCTTTCTTTAATTTCCAATCATTGTTAATTTCTCTTATTACTTATTTTTTCCTACCCCTTTTTTAATACTCACTGGTCTCTAGATCTTTCCCATATAGTAGGAAACTCCTTGAAGAGGAGTCATACCTTAATCATGTGTGTATTTCTTTTCTACCACCATGAAATGTACTATTTGTTGAATATTTGTGACTATGGATTTTATTACATATATATGGTTCATTGGTAGAAAACAGCACTAATATTTTGTAGTTGGAATCCATTACCTTAAAATAGACATTTTATCTAGTTGACGTCCTAGTAAATTACATAATCTTTAAGTACATAAAATGTATATTTTAAATTATTAAATCTTGCTTTGTTTTCCCTTTAGGAGAAAACTAAATGCTGCAGTCTTTTCTAAAAGCTTTTCCTACTGTATCTTTTGGAACAGAGTAATTTTTGCACAAATCCCAGCACCGCACTTGGATAATTTGAATGATTCCTCTGTTTCAATATATGAAATCAGAGGAGTTTAATATGAAAATTTATTAAGTAAATTAGGCATTCTTCAACTTGCAAAATATTTTTATAAACACCTTATTTTTATCAATGATGTGTGGCAAGTTTTATCCAGACTACTTAGATAAAAAAGAACACTCATTGCTCAGACTGGATGTCAATATTTTTCTCTAAGGGGGTAAACATTAGCACTTTTTGATTGCAAGAAAATTATAGTCTTTCCTGTATTATAAATATCAAAGACATCATAAGGCAGGTAGAGAGTTTTTGATACATTTGATACATGTATAAAGGATTTCTGAAAATATTTACAAACATTTATTCCTCTACCATTTCTACCATTTATAAATTAAAAAAACAAACAGAGCTCTGGGTATCGAGAATATAAAATTCTTGATTTCCTAGAAAATTGCCTTTACTTTCCTGGACTTTGCTGTGAAGGCCTTGGCTATAGCAAGAAACACTGTAAATAAAAACCAAGAGTAATTTATAATTACATATTTTATAAAAATATATTTTCTACATATTCCTCTGAGTCCTTTCTCTAAGAATATTTAGCAGAAATTCTTTATTCTTAGTGCCAGGTTTAGCTGCATTTTTATTTTTTAAATAATTTATCTTTTTTTCTCTTATTAGCTTTATGAATTAATAACTGACCATTGTCTCATTGCTAAGAATATCCATACTCTCCCTGTGGTAATCTATAGCAAATACACAGTTATTTTAATTTTAATTATTTTGAAATTTAATAAATTTTATCTGAATTTATATTTAGTCCTGGAAGTAACTTTTTAAAAGATCCACTGATAAAGTGCAAACAAAAGACAAAAATGACAACTGATGTTATTTCGTGGGGAAGAATGGCGTAGCAATAGTATAACAAGATTTCTTTTTTAAAGAAATCAATCAAGACTCCAAAAAACTTGTCTGTGTGATGAGTGCATGTATGTGTATGTGCCTGGACATGTTTGAATAAGCAAAGATGACATCACAGAAGAATTAAACTAAAATTACTGCCTGCGGTTACCTTGTGAGACTGGAAGTCAGAAAAGAGGACTTTACATTTTTACTCATACATATTTTTAAATGGAAAAATTGGAGAAACCACTCAATATTTTTGGATGTTTTCTTCCAATTTCTAATTTTTTTCTCTATTTATTACTGTAATCAAAGATATATATTTCATTAAAATATATTACTGAAGAAAGTATGCAGATAAAAACGTGAGTAGTCTGGAGTTTTTCCTATTTTATAATAGGAAAAACACCGAGGATATTTTATGTAAAGCTGAGATAAAGGAAGAATTGCGGCTGTCTTCAAATATTTGAAGGACTCCCATGTGAAGGATAAGACATTCACAAACAGATAATTTTTATAATAAAATTATTTTCAGGATAGAAATACATACAAAGCACTATGAAAGCATAGTAAAGAGAACCACAAACATGTAAAAGAGGAATTTCCTTTTACGTATTGATAACATTTGTTTTGGAATGTTACTATCTGATTTTTAAACCCGAATCAGTACATAAGTAACATTTGCAACAGTTTAACATTGAACGTAATCTGGATATACTTACAATTCTAAATTATTATAGAAATAAGAATAGATTTTGTAGTATTCCAAGCCATTCAAATGAGCCCATTAGAAGTTTGGAAATTCTTAAGAATCAAGAAAAATTAAAGACCTTTCAATAAGGTGAAAGGCTTGAATACAGGGTAATTGCAAAGAGGCAATAATGCAATTCCAATGTTGAAAATTATAAATTATGCAAGTGATTTCAACAGCAGGGGGTTATTTGTCCTAATATGAAGATGTTACAAAGCTCATGAATTTCAAATCAGTAAATTGAAAGCAAAAGTTTTACAGCTCAGCAAGAAACAAATGAAAGACAAGTTATGCCAACAGAGGTCAATGCTACGGCTCACCCTGTTAGGGATTTTTCAGTGTTACCCTCTTTTCACACTTCCCTCCAAAAGGGGAAAAGTGCTGATGGATTTAGTCCAAGAACACGTGTGGCTGAGGTGACAGCTTTCTGAGTATTTGGAAATGTTATTCAAAAATAATTTGAAAACTCTTGCAACTGCCTGTTGTGATGTGTTTAGAGCGGGCACTTTGGATCCTGTTTGGTAATTTTTTTTCGATTTGCTTTCCTATTTTCTCCCACGTAGCTAGAGGTATAAGACGCATCTGCTGTAAGTCCTGCACAGGTAATGTAGCTTAGTTTTACATTTTGATAGATCATACCATAGCTTTTCAAGGAACCCCATTGTTTTCCAATGATATTGACTATTATAATTTATTTTATATTTAATTCATTCAAAATGTGCCAGAAAACTGAATAATTAATTTTAAGTCTTTATTTTCAATATAACTAAAAATAACAGATTAAAATAATCCCACTTGCTCTTTTGTCCTGGTTTCTTTTAGGTAATATACTGTCGGTTCTACCAATTGTATCAGCCATTGCAGGTTGTCAAAGAAAAGAAAAAAGAAAAAAGGGTGATACAAAAAAATATCAATACAATATTCACAGAGAGAAGTGGACAAGTAGAGTAACAATTTCAGATTCCTGAAACCACTGGAATTTGATGCAGATGAAGGCCAGCCAATTAGGTTTTTAAATCACAGAAAAGTTGGAAAGCAGCAAGTGAAAGTGAAGTGGTTCTTCGTTTAAGTTACATTTTTCTGTCATTATATATTTTCTTCACTTGAAACCTGTATTGGAAATCACTATAGACTTCTTTTAGAGCATAAAATGGCAAATGCGTGATTTTTAGTTGATCATATTCTTATGAAGTTTCATTAAAAGATGTCTTTTCAAATGTGTGGTTTTGTAATCCTGTGTTGTTCTATTAGCCTGGCTTTAAAATATAACTTTAAAAACTCTTACTATCACAAAAAGAAATTTAGCTATTTTTTGTGTTATGTTCATAATTATTGAATTGTTCATTTCAGTTTGTGAACTTTTTCTATGAGAGATTATTTCCCATGGCTACCTTGCTTGTTTCATCACTACAATAGTTTTTATCATTACATGGGATTAGGTCAATTTCACCTTGATTTTATTTCCTTGCTTGTAATTCCTCAGCACAACCTTAAAAATACTTCTGAAAGATCAAATAGTTTCAGCAAGAATTTATTGCACAAATTTGTGCTTGCAAATTTGTGACCGTAAAAGTCAAACACCAATAGTAATGGCATAAGCCGAAAAGGGGGTAGAACAACGATGTGCAAAGTCATCTACAAAAATCTCATGATGCTAGAGCATTCACTTAGGTCCCCTTTTTAAAAAAAATTTGGTAAAATATGCTTAACAAAATTTATTGCCCCAACCATTTCTAAGTATACTGTTCAGTGTTATTAAATAGAATCATGACGTTGTGCAATCATCCCCGCCATCCATTTCATTCACACTATGCTAGGCAACTCATACTAGCAGAATCACATAATTTTTTTTGTGTGTGATTGTTTTATATCACTTAATTTAGTGTCTTCAAAGATACCGTACTATAAGTCTGAATTTTCTTCATTTTTAATGCTGAATAATATTACCTTGTATGTTTATATCATATTTTGCTGCTCCATTCTTCTGTCCATGTGTACTTCAGTTGTTTCCATGTTTTACCTAGTGTGAATAACGCTACTATGAACATGGATATTACAAATTTTTCCTCAAGACCCTGCTTTCAAATCTTTGGGTACGTACCCAGAAGTGAAATTGCTTATACATATGGTAATTATTTTATTTTTATATTCTCATTAATTTTGACCTAACACTTTGTCTTCCCTATTATAGACAATTTGTCTATAATAGAAGACAATTTGTCTTCTCTGTTATGTCTTCTGCTGGCTTCTAATTCACATTGCTTTTCTTCTTCTTTTCCCTTTATTTACAAATTAAAAATACAACTTGCTTTGCCAAGCAAATTGTATTTTTTTTTGGCAAGCAAAAAAAAAAAAAAAAAAAAAAAAAAACCATTTTTAAGTATGTGTTTAAATCTTTAATGCACAAAAAGACAGCAACCGAGCTGCATCTTAAATTTTATAGATCGATGTTTTAGAAACTACCAACTTAGACCATTGTAAAACATCACAGGTATCCTTTATGACATATCCAAAATTGGAGAATTTTTTCCTTGCATTTGTTAGAGTTAACTGAGTTTCATGAAAGCAGTGAAGCAGAATGTCTCAAGATACCAAGAGACAGCGATCAAAGGCTAAAATTTGGTTTTGTTGTTACTCTTCCTTTTACTCCGGCAAAGAGGGCAACATTAAGCAACAGAGACACATTGTCAATGCCAATATTCTGTTTGTGTCGCTAAAACTTATTTTTTTTATAATTTGGTACCCAAGAATTTGAAGAAAATAACTAAAGAATGCTGTCCCATGCCCAAAGTCAAACTCAACAGGTCTGAGTGGGTAAATTTTCCAAAGAAAAAATGGGCTCTTTCTGTTTTATAAACCTTCCTGATATATAAAAAAATAGCAGTAATGATATAAAATTGTGTGTTTCTTTTATATATACTGCAAAGAACTATTTTCTATTTATAGCAATCATACATTTGATTAAAAATTGATAATCACAAGAAGTGTTTTTTGTATCAGGTAAAATTTAACTTACTGAAAATAAATCCCCAATACATATATTTACTGAAAGATCGTCTTTCTTTATAGGCATTAACTGAAGTTTTACCTTTGTTCTTCAATGAGACTATGGGCACAGTCTCAGATCATGAAAACATAATTTAGGTTATACAAAAAAAAATTTCTGCTTGAAATATAAGTGCTTACGTACATTAAACATCTTCCTTAATACAAGTTTACAAGGAAAACTGTGTTAAGGTTTGAAAACTTAGGATTTTTTTAAATCAAAATACATGGATTCAATTCCCACTCAGCCAGTTATAAGCAATGTAGCAGAGAACAAATCAAATATTATCTCTCAGCCTAAATTTTCACATCTGTAAAAATAATATGTTAGTTATAAAAGCATTGAAAATCCTTTTTAAAGTTTTATTAGAATATTTTACATATTTACTCAGCATCTGGAAGAGTCAGGTAGTATACTAGGAACTGAGGGGTGTGGAGGAACTAAGGTCTACATCATTGGAGTCTGTATTCTGGGAGAGACAGATATATAAACCCCAAAGTAATGTGTTTATATTGTAATTAAAGAAAAATTTAAATGCTGTGAAATCTCTCAGTAGACAGAGACAAGCTCTGTCTTTGGATGGCAAAGGAAATTTCATTTAAAGGCAATATTTAGGTCTTGAAAGGAAAATGTTTGCTGGCAGAGCAAGGATTCACAGTGGAATTAACACATGTACATGTAGGAGGATGGAAGGGTAACAGAGCAAGCATTGTTAAAGAAAACTTGAGAGACTTCTGTGGACGGAACATAGAGTTCGTGGGAGAATGGTATTTGATGAGGCTTAAAATTTTCACAAGGAACAGATTGCAAAGAGTCATGAAACAAAAAAACTTTCAGTTTTGACGTGAAGGATACTAACGAGCTATGGCTGTTTGTGAAAGAGATGCTTTAGAAAATGTAGCCTAGCTGTAAAGTGAGGAATCTTTTGCTCTTCTCAAGGTTAGAGTCATAGATAGCAGATAGTACACATTGCAGCAATTGACGTACGTGTCGATGAGGTCAGAAATAAAGGACAGAGGCCAGTACTTGTAACTGAATTATGTATTTGTCTTTGTATATATTTAATTTCAATGATTATACTAGGTATGTTAAGAAATGAGGGCTTGGGGAAATAGGAGCTTGCTTCATGAAATATTTTCAGTAAAATTTTCGAACATTAATTTTCAACATTCGATTAACAAGAATCTTTTGCTATAGAATGAAATCGAAGCTCTGTGTACAAAGACTTCCATTACCTCTAGTTCTGCAGCAGCATCTTTAGTTCTTATCTAGTTTTCAATAATCTAGAAGTAATTCACCAAATGGGTGATATTTCTAGCCTCTATACCATTGCATGCTCTGCTTCCCATGCCTAGATGTCTGGGTTTCTCCTTCATACCCTCATTATTGGGATTATTGTGATAATGAAATCTCTAATTGACTGTGTCTAAATCAGTTTTCCAACTCTCGCAAGTGACAGGAACACAAGAACATTTTAGTGAATAAATAAATAAGGTATAAAGCATTGCATTGAATAAATTTGTTCAAAGAAAGTCTGTCTTTTGGCAAATATTTTTTCCCAACAATCTCCAAGTTAGTAGGATAGGAATCTGAGTGGAGTCAGTATACTAGAACACTACTCATTTTCAGTGTGAACCTTCTTTGCAAACATAATGGCAAGGGGATAATTCAAATTTCATGATTATAAACCTGTACAAAAATTTAAAACTTACAATGTTTTATTAAAATACCTTTTAATTTTTAGGCTATTATTTTCATTTTAAGAAACTCACATTTTTAAACTAACAGGTGTATATTCTGTATGAAATGTAATAGGAAAAGAAGGCACCATCTATATTTTGACAATGTGAAATATAAAGGTTTTTAGTTAATATTTTCTTGACGTCCGTGCCCTCATCATCTTCACTGACTTGCACAGGGAAGCATTGTTTGAGCATGATCAAGAAAATGAGGCACAGAAATACTAAAGTAAAAGCTATTACTGTATATTAAAAATAATTTCCTCACCATCAGAGATTTTTTGTTCTCTTCCTGACCACCCGAATGAATAAAGCAGGATAATGACATTCTCATTATTTTAGGAACATATTTGCATTAGCAATGAAAAAGTCCCTAAAGGGCACAGACACCATAGAGGCGACTACGTGAATTAATTAAAACTGTTTGCCTGATTAAATAGAAAATGCAAGTGTAAAACTTATCTCAGAGAAAATTTCTCTCTTTTCATGAAAACACAAGAATAAACTATTTTTAACAAAAAGCTTTGCCAGATTAATCTTTAAAAAAATGTTTCCACTGAAAAAAACCTTTGCAAGATTAAACTTTAAAAAATAAAATACATTCCCACATTTTTGTCTACTTTAAAAAACCGACTCTCTTATTGGACAACAAAAATAAAATACACATATACTATATTTTATATTTTCTAAATTCTTCAGTAATTAATTGAATCCACAGAAAATAAGATTCTTTAAAATGTAAACACATATATCTCAAAATTTAAAAAAAATGCATATCACACCTTAAAACTTTTCATAAGTAACTCCTCTAAATGGGTAAAAAGTTATTTTTAAAGTAAATAAAAGGGTATCAACATAAAGAACCATTTGCTCCATATGTAGAACTTTCCCCTGAATGTCAGAAAGAAATCAAACACAAATCTTTCTCACTTTAAAAATGTTTTCATGTGTGCAAATCAGTTCAAATGAGCTATTAGTGTAATATTTAATAGCGCCATTAAAATGTGAATTATCATGAAGTGATTGTATTTCTTTTTCAATGTTTTCCCAATATAGTTGCAGCCACAAGGAGAAGATATGTATGTGAAGGTAAATATTTTTCCCAGAAACACAGCTTTGATAGAAAGAATCTTAAAATAAAAATACACAGCATATATATCCTTCTAAAATTACTCCTTAGGAGATCAGGTTCGTTTTACTTTGCTCTACCTAATTCAGCAGTATATTGTAAAGTAATACACTCCAAAGCGATTGCTTACTAATAGAAGAAAATAGAGTCAAGAAGAATATCAAAAAGTGTACAGATGGACTCCTTGACAGTATGTTATGTAGCCTTTTAACAACATCTGCATAGCTTCCCTTCCTTTCTCTGATAACTTTTAGTGTTAGTGGTCATAAATAATTGTCATAAACCAATTGCATTTCTTGAACTCTTTAATTTTTCAAACTTATCATCCCAAAGAAGCTTGAAACCGGCAAGAGTAGCAGTGTGCACACATGTGTATGTGTAGTTTTTTCCCAAACCTAATCTACAGTTTTTACACATATTCACACACTCAAACCACAAATGTATTTCTAAAAGTCACAGTCATATTTTCATGAATTATAAAATTTTGACAATGACTTTTACTTACTTTTCTCTTCGATTCTTTAACTTTCTGTCCTTATACTTACTAAAACTTTTCTCTTAACCAGAATGTCAAGATCATGCATATCACCGTAACAAATAAGAAAATCAAAGTTTACCTAATTTTAAGTGTAATTAGAGAGTAAAAGTATCTCTAAGTTTTTTTGTAAAATAGTCATGTAGGTCAGTTCACATAGTATAATACCAGAAATGTCAGTAAGGGGGGAAACAAATTTATTGGTGTATCTATTTCAGTGGCTAAATACTTCAGCAGCCCGTTACAGTACAGAGTGGTATCATCGTGCGGGGCATGTATGCTTGTTTACCTTACATTGATACAGAAAACTCACGTATCTTGAAAATTTAGTCTCTAAAACCAGTAAAATGATTTTATGGTGTTCAAACGACTTGTTAAAAATTGAAATTTTGTGTAGAATCTTTTTCCCTTGTCTAACGTCAATTTATTAGCTGATATGCTTTCCCCACTGCACTATTTTTAATACTGAGGGGACCCATTTTATGAATACAGCTTAAAGATGGGTCCATAACCAAATCTCTATATTTTTATCTAATTGCTGCGCAGAGGCTTCAGTGCTAGAGATGTTAGCAAGGGAGCAAAGAACATTAAAAGTATGTTCTGGAGGAGATAATTATGTAACACAAAGTGGATGTGGGCAAAAAGTACCATGAAACAGAAAGTGCCAATTGAAATTCCAAAAAAGTGTTAAATGAGTTCACGAAGAAGAGGAAATATTTACTTCCAATAGGTATCCAAGTGAGTTTTATTGGGATAATGATGTTTGCTGTAAGTAATATAAGCCATGGTGTGAACGGCAAGTAAAGACAATGCATTTAACAGTATGCTACAGACGTGGCAAATCATGGAGGAATGATTAGTTCAATGAATTTCAGGAACCGGTGCAGAAAAGGAAATAAGAAGGTAAAACTACAAAGATGAACTGTAAGGGAGGGTTATAAATACTACTCTAAAATATTGTACGTATTCTGTAGGGAAGTAAAGGTGGTTAGAGAATATAATGGTATCAATAGTATTATACTTCAGAGGCTGTAATGAATCAGCAAATTATAAGATGAATTGGAAAGGGTGACATTAGGAAAGGATATAAACTTAGCAATTATAAGCCTATGCAAACTACTGTTGAGTACAGAGGAGGCTCATAGAGCAAGATATTATGTAAAATCATAATGTGTAGACACCGATATTAATGCGGTAACTAACATTTATTAAACTTTTATTATGCATAGGCCGTGGGCTAAGTACACCACATGGGTTATTTCGTTTAATCATCACTGAATTGTGATTACTACCTATAGGTGGTAATGTTATGTACATCATCCAGATGGGGAAATGCAGTTTCTTAGATGTTAAATAACTTGAATATGTTCTCATATCCAGTAATAAAAGGAGCCAAGTTTCGAGTCTAAGATTTCCGACTCCAAACCCATGTTATTAACAGTAACAAATTCAGTGTTCTAAGAAATAAAGGAAGGAAAAATCAAGGACGACAGCGATCTGAGGTGGGGTGACTGGAAAAAGAGCTGTGCCATTAATAGATATTAGAACATGAATGAAAGTGTTTCTTTTCAGGAAGCTTTGGCCTGTGCAGGCCTAGTTTCAAACTAACTGATTTGATCTTATATCTAAGAAATATACCCAAGCAGTGGACTTGCTGAGAGCATTGACAGGCAGAGAGAAAGGCCCTCACATGGGCTGACTGCTGGTAGGGGAGCACAGAAAATATGCCTGCCAAGAGAAAGTGACATAATTTCCATTTGTAATTTGATGAAGACAAGGATTTTTTGATGCTAGACAACTTACCCAAACTTATTTAGCTAGTGACTGATAAAGACGAAATTCTATTCTTCATCACTTTCTTGCCAGCGTAGAATTCCTTTTCAGAATATTCGGATCCAGATAGTTTAATAAATCTGCTAACTGAATCTTCAATGACACTGAATTTCAAAAGAATCTTCGAAGGGAACTGCTTCAAAATAGAGCTTATTGGCTCTATTTTTAAACTATAATACTTTCTTAGTAATTGTCTTAAATATCAATAAATGTCTACATGAGTTTTCTTAGCAGGCAACAATTTCCAAGATTTCTTTTTTGAGACAGGATTTTCTACATCAACAGTTAACTATATATAGTCTCAGATGTCTATAATAACCTGCTAAATTCTGCAGTCTCAGAGAGTCTTCTCATAGCTCATCTTCTTTGACTTCTCTGCTGACCACACCCTCCTTGTCATGTCTCCTGGTAATAGCACTACCCCTTCTTTCTCTTCCTTTACCCTTTCATTCTTAGTGTTCTCAACTCCTACATCCTTCACCAGTTGTTTTCTTCTGGGTTCCTCTCTTAATAGTGTCAATTTCCTGTTATATATTTTATGTCTATGAGCTCTTGTTCATGACTTTTTCCATGTAATATGTTACTAAATCCTCACAGTTTGAACTCTCCGATATCTTTCACGATAAGAAAAATATAATTGTTATAAAGATACTATCAACTACCCACACAAATACCACAATCATTGTGTTATTTTGAATTAAAATTGTGCTAAGCATTTTCTTCATATGATAGCATTTAATCCCCACAATGCCATTACAGTGAAAACAAGTGACGCAAGGAAACAGAAGAGATTCAGAGAACACTTTCCCTTGATCATAAAATTGGGAAAAGACACATACTTTATTCAAAATAAGGTGTAACTAACTCCGTTCATGAAGCCCTCTGCTCTGCCGCTGCATCCTTTCCATTCCCATTGCTAGTGAATTAGTTTATCCTTCATCTCGTCTTCTATGAACTAATGCCAGAGACTCCTTGCGTGTAACTGTGGCCCTTCCCTTTAACGGTTGCAACATATCTATCCTCATAAAAGCAAGATTAAAACAATTTGTTTTCATCAGAAATCTTCTTCAAGCCCTAAAATAAATGAGAAGATTTGAGTGTAGGCAAGACTTCCTGGCCTGGGTAGCCAAAACATTTTCCTAGTAACTCAATTTCTGTACTTATTCAAAAAATTTTGATACAGTTTTGTGTGTGTGTGTGTTCGTGTGCCAGACCCTAATCGTTTACCAATATTATACAATTAATCTTCAAACAATCCATGATGGAAATGCTTTTTTCCTCCATTTTACCAAGTAGAGAATTGAGCAAAAGGAATACAGGTCAATTGTCCTATCGCACAAATCTGGTAACTAGTGCCTCTGGGCGTCAGTCAAACCTCTGGAATCTGGCTGCAGTGTCCATGCTCTTAGCCTTCAGGCCGCGCTGCCTCTCCATCAGCTGTCATATTTATTTAAGAGGTTGGCGGGCAGGTATTTCATCTCAGACAGATTTTAGGTCCATTAAGGTATCCATCTTTACTTCTTCTCCTTCTTGCAGTATCACATTATCTAATACACAGAGGCTTTCAAATAATAATCTCTATTGGAAGAAAGATATATTAGGCGATGAATATAATGCAAAAAAAAAAAAAAAAAAAAGTCACGGCTCAGGAATTTGGAGACAAACACCAGGAAAATTTTTTCTTAAACTCAATCTTAGAAGAACTAAAATTTTCAAGGATGATTTTTCTCCTTCAAGATCATTAACTAGATATTTGGAAGAGTAATATATATTATGTGCATTTCAACTATAAATGGTTACAATAGCTAACAGTGCACACTGCATCCAAATCCTCTAACAGAGTTCCAAATTTTTCACTAACCCATCTTTTTCCTTCAACAAAAGTGATCCTCAGTGAATCTCTCCAGAAATTGGGTTTACATCAGAAAAATTTAATTCCCTGGACCAAGGAAAGAGAAAATTTGCTTTAGTATAGTATAGCGATTTTTCCCCTAGCATATCAGATTTCTCTTGCTCTTTAAAAAAATCAATTTTTTCTCCAACTCCTAAAATCAATAGAAAATATATCTTTAAAAATTGTTTAATGCTTTATAAAATAACAATTAAGTATTATAAAATGTTTAATCCACCTGATAAATAACATGTAGTCATATAAGATTACACAGTAGTTTATGCTTATGCATTTGCCACTGTTGTTTTTATCATTAGCACTTTTTAGAAAATACGTTGAAAGAGTAATGAGAAGAAAAACGTAGGCAGAAAAAAGGAAGTACTATCATCTATTCTCAGCATTTCCTCAACATCTCTTTGTAGACTCGTTTTCCTTCATCTTTTACATATTTTTTAATTCTTCAAAAGAGTCTTCATTCTGAAAACTATCAAAAATGTTGACCCTCACCAAGTTTGGCCTTCATAAAAACTCTGTCTGAAGCAATTGAACAAACAGCCAATCAAGACTTTATAGATTTATCAGTTGAAAAAATAGCACAATTGCAAGGTCAATCCAGCAATTACACAGACATAATTAAAATCACACCTGCACCCACTAATGACAAGGGCACCTGTGTAAGCAACCTGTTTCCTCTGGCCAACTTCTCGTGCAATTTCACATCATTCTCTCAGAGTTATGATGCAGTAAACCGATTCCTGCACAAAGAGAATTGAAATGACCAAATTTTCCTATGTACAACAATTTTAGCCACACTAATAGAAATGTAGTACTCTTAAGATCTTTTGTTTAAATTTATTTTTTAAATTGCCAAAATTAAGAAAAACAAGCAAGAAATGGCAATGTTCAAACTTAGAATAACAACAGGTTTTTCACAATTGGAAACTATTCACTGGAGAACTATCCTTATTCAGTGAGAGTGAAGACAATTATAGCAATTGAAATAATTCAAATAATAAAATACTTTAATTTCACTTTTAATTTCATTTCTAATATCCTGCAAAGCCCACTTGACTTCTTAAAAAGCTTTCTTTATACTAACTTTTCTATAGAAGTTAGGACTATATTTTATATTTATGCTAATTTTGAGGGAGGAGGAGAAATTTAACTAGTGTTTTAACCAGTGTAAAAACATGTTTTATCAGGCCAGGCTTTTGAGTAGCTGATAAGTTCTCACAGGAAAATTTTTCCATTATCCATTTGTCACACTTCCAGGTTAGAGTAAACCTTCGTTATTCACTTTTGCACAAACATCCATTGTAACAAAGCATTATTGGGATAAATTCTGAGGCTTTCATGATGCTAAATGTTAAGTTTCCCTTCCTTTTTCCCATCTACGGCAGTAGAAAATTTAGAAAAGTCAAACAACAAATGAAAACTTTTTAATATTTTTAGTGTTTTCTTTATGTGACACAGTTACTATCTAAATATAGAAAGAATTTTAAAATCTGAACCTGCTTTGCTGGTTCTAGCATATTACATTTTGCTGTCTTTGCCTGAAAAGTATAGATATATTAGGATAAGAAGGGGGTGACGGTGAAAGTAAAGTGCGTTTGGTAATACAAGGAAAACATGAAAGATCCTTGTGCTGATGGAAATTTTTTGCATGTTGACTGTACTGTGGGAAATATCTTGGTTGTGATATTTTACTATAATATTAGAAGATGATATCATTGGGGGAAATTGAGAAAAGAGTACATAGACTCTCTATATTTTTTACAACTGCACGTGAGTATACATTTATCTCAAAAGAAAATTCAAAAATAAAATAAAAATTTATGTAATGTTTTTTCTCTTAGATCTGTTTTAAACCTGAAAGCAGATGGCTGGTTCATGTTTTCAAAAGCTGATGTAATTTGGATTTAGACAAATGAGATTCTTAAAGTGAAAAAGCACTTAAGGAGATAAATCTGTTACAAGTTATTGAACAGTGTACTGTTTTCCCTCATAGGAATTTAGGTTTATAGACTTCCATTTTACTTGTTTTTTCAATAATATTGTTTAAATTTTCTTAATTAAAAACTTGTTATTTAACACGTATTATACAACAGGAACTATCCTAGGTATAGAAAAATTGTGTAAAAATGACCTGCGGAATAGAATGTGACAAAAATATATGATATTCAGAACCATGAGACAAATAAACCTATTCTTCGTGAATTATCTAGCCTCAAGTATTCCTTATGGCAACACAGATTAAGGCACTTAGCAAGATTTCATGTGACTCTCCATGTTTTAAAATTTCGATCTCTACTTAAAATATAGTTCAAGCTAATGACTTTTAAAATGAAAAAAAAAATAAACTTAGTTTCCATACATTGCATAGTCGGGTTTAAGTTAAGTTTTCTATAAATTCAAATTTCTCAGATTTTTGTATTTTTTTTTTAATTTTGTAAATATCAGGATGGAGTTTGCATGCTAATTTTTGTTCAGAAAATAGCATCTACAGTCACTAAGAAGGGCATATTTCTAAGGAAAATTACTAAATATTTTTTCCATGATGTCAGTATTAATTCCTTTAAATGAAATTTCCACCTTAATAAGTTTCTTCTTTAAAATATTTTGTAGTGAAAATAAACGTTTACCGAAAAATAAAACATAGTATTCAGCTCCGTGAGCCAGTAATGTCCATGAAATAATAAGGCAAGTAGGAAACACTGTAGCTCTCTCATGGATAACTGGGATTTATGTAACTGTCATAATTTTTGCTTGCCTTGTCTTCCCTAGTCGCACAATAATTTGTCCTTGAATTATAGAATATCATATTTTTATAAAAATTGTTTGGATTACTAATATCTAAAGCCCAGCAAAACGTAATTCTTTCATTTAATATTTTGATGACAAAATTATATTCTTACCTTGTCTAACACTTCAAGTGCTCCCTACAATTTCCTGGATATCTCTAGCTGTCATAAAACTTAACATTGACTTTCTGTTGGTATCATTGCTTGGATGATATAATCACAAAATATTTTATAATGAGAGCACATAATATTTTATAATATTTGTCTTTTAAGCCTCATTCTTAAATGTTTTTCTGGAATTGAAAGGTAGCAATAACGTAGCAAAATTAATTTCTACTGTGAGCAACGGAGATTCAAACATCTGTCCCTTTATTGAACTCTGGCCAAAAGCCAACATAAGATTCGGATTAAATCTGTCAAGGAAAAAATTACATATAAGAAACAGAAAAAGAAATAGTCTTTTTAAAAAAGATCATTTACTTTTAGAAATCTCAACACTTTTGCCATTTATATCACCAGGTCAGTAATATGTCTTTATGAGAAAAGGATTTCTGATCATGCCAACCTATTTGTCAATTTGTTAAAAGAGTGCATAAAAAGATGAGGTAGAATAAATAAGAGAATTTTCTTTCCGTGTAAATAGTTTATTTCTCCCTTTTTACATCCATTATGGAAAATTAAATAAGCCACGATCACATAATTTTAATCATTCTAGTTTAAATAACAGTTTCAAACCCACTATATCTTATCTTTTATAAGCAATCTTTGTTCCTCTAATCATTGCCCCATGATTCTGAAGGGAAAAATAAGGATGAGAAGTGGCTTTTAAAAATTCATAATATTTGTGCATGATAATAATTGTACACAATATGTATAATTGTGTTATATGCATAGAATATGTAATAATCAAGTGAGGGTATTTAGAATACCGCTTACCTAGAGCATTTATCGTTTCCATGTTCAAGACCTCTCTTCTAGCTGTTTTGAAATACACAATTCGTTGTTGTTAACTATCGTCACCCTACTCTGTTATTGAACTCTAAATCTTCTTTTATTTGTATACTTATACCCAATAACAAATCACTTTTCACTACTCTCCCTCTACATACATACCCTCTTCAGCCTTTGGTAAATCTATCTCTGTGAGATTAACTTTTTAAGCTGCCATACACGGATAGGAACTTGCGAATAGGAATAAGAACACAATCTTTCTCTATCTGATAAATTTCACCTAACGTAACTACCTTCAAACAAGATATGGTGGCTCATGCTCTGGGAGGCTGAACTGGGAGCATCATGTGAGGCCAGGGGTTCAAAGAAAATTAAAAGGTTTTTTTTTTGAGGTCTCTCAAAAAAAATTAAAAAATAGCCACATGTGATGGCATGCATTTGTAGCCCTACCAACTCAGGAGGTTGGAGTGAGAGTGTTGCTTAAGGCCAGGAGTTTAAGGTTACGTTAAGTTGGGATTGTGCTACTGTACTGCAGCTGGGGCAACTGTGTAATAACCTCCCTCTCTATAAAAACCCCTGAAGACCTCCAATTCCACCATGCTGCTGAATTAATATTTCATTAGTATAGCCGAATAGTATTCTATTGTGTATATATACCACTTTTTCTTTATTCATTCTTTTTTTGGTAACTACCTAGGTTGCTCCCACATCTTTACTACTTTAAATAATGTTGCAGTAAACCTACGTAGTTATCCCTTTAATATAGTGCATTTCTTTCTTTGGATAAATATCCGGTAACGGGATTACTGAATCATAGAGTAATTTAATTTTTAGTTTTTTGTGACACTGTCATGCTCTTTTTCATAGTGGCTTTACTAACTTATATTTCAACCAACAGTGTATAAGAACTCCTTCTTCAATACATGATCACCAGTGTGTGTTGTTTTTGTTTCTTTGATAAGCGTCATTCTAACTTTGGTGGTACCGTATCTCATTGTGGTTTTGATTTGCATTTCGCTGACTTTGGTGCATTTTTTTTAATAAACTTTTTGGCCACCTGTATATCTTCTTTTGAGGAATGTGTCTTCAGATCTTCAGATTTCTGCCCATGTTTTAAAGAGACTTTTTTTCAATTGAGATGTTTGGACTCCTTAGTATATTCTAGATATTAGTACCTTGTTAAATAAAGAATTTGCAAATATTTTCTTTCATTCCACGGGTTATTTCCTGTCTCTGTTGTTGGTTTCCTTTGCTATGCAGAAACATTTCATTTAACCGCATTTGTCTATTTTTGTTTTCGTTGCCTATACTTTTGAGGTCTTTTCCATAAAATCTTTGCCTAAACTAAGGTCCTGAGGTATTTTCCTTCTGTTTTCGAACAGCAGTTTTACAGTTTTGGGTCTTAAATTTAAGTCTTTAATTAATTTTTATTTGATTTCTGTACCTTGTGATTGACATATGTCTACTTTAAATTTTCTAATATGGATGTACAGGTTTCCCAGAATCATTTATTGAAGAAATTCTTTGTCTCTTTTCACGCTGCTGTTAAGAACTTCCCAGTTTGGCCAAGATAGTGAAATCCCGTCTCTACTAAAAATACAAAAATTTGCTGGGCATGGTGTTGCATGCCTGTAATCCCAGCTACTTGGGAAGCTGAGGCTAAGGCATTTAAAACTGAGAGGCAAACAAACAAATGAACTTATAAAACCAACAGATCTCGTGAGAACTCACACAAATCCACGTGAACAGCATGGCTGAAGCCAAACCATGATCAAGTAACCTTTCTACCTCCACAATTGGGAATCATATATCCCTTCTTTTTGGCGTGGGGATAACGGTTCCAGATGAGATTTGAGTGAGAACAAACAGCCAGCCTGCATCAGTTGTCCTTTTCCCACTGTATGCACTTGGCCCCTCTCTCAACAAATTGGTTGTAAACACGAGAATTTATGCTAAGTTCTCTCTTCTGTTACATTATTCTATGTGTCTGTTTTTATAACAACACTATGCTGTCTGGATTACTATAGCCTTGTAATATATTTTTAAGTCAGGTAGTATGCTGTCTTCAGCTTTGCCCTTTCTGTTCAGGATTGCTTTGGCTTTTTGGCATTTTAGTGGTGCCATACAAATTTTAGGCTTTTAATCTCTTTCTCTGAAAATTGCCTTAGGTATTTTGATAGGGATTGCACTGAATCTCTAGATCCCTTTAAGTAGTTCAGTCATTTTAACTATGTTAATTCTTCTAATCACTTATCATTGGTTGTCTTTCCATCTATTTGTGTCCTCTTCAATTTCTTTCAACACTGTTTCATAGTTTTCCTTGTAGGGATCTTTTACCTCTTTGGTAAATTTATTTCTACTTATTTGTTTTTCTTTTTTTCTTTTTGTAGCTATTGTAAATAGGATTGCCTGCTTGATTACTTTTTCACCTAGTCCATTACAGATGTCTAGAAATGCTAATGAATTTTACGCTGATTATTAAATTTTTTACCAGATCTAAACGTTTTTAATGAAGTGTTTGTTTTTTCTATATATACAACTTGCCATATGCAAACAAGGACAATTTTGTTTCCTCTTTTCTAATTTGGACGCTTTTATTTTTTGTCTTATATGATTTCTCTGGTTCAGATTTCCACTACTGGAAGAAATAGTGAAAGTGGACATCCTTGTACCAATTCTTGTTAGATCCTTGTACCAATTCTTGACTAAACCAGGAAGAAGCCGAATCCTTGAAGGGAAAAATAACATACTGAAATTGAGACAATAATAGCCTATCAACAAAAAGAAGTCCAGGACAAGTGGAATTCACAGCAAAATTCTACCAGAGGTACAAAGAGGAGCTGGTACCATTCCTTCTGAAGCTATTTCAAACAAAGGAAAAATAGGGAAACCTCCCCAACTCAATTTATAAGGCCAGAATCATCCTGATAAAAAAGGCTTTCTGCTTTCCCCACTTAGTATGATATTAACTGTGGGTTTCAATATAAGACCTTTATTATATTGAGAGATGTTACGTCTATGCCTAGTTTGTTTAGAGTTTTTATCATGAAGAGATATACAGTTTTATAAAAAGAATTTTCTGTATCTATTGAGCTAATCATACAGTATTTTTTCCTCATTCTCCTTAGTGTGATATATCAAATTTTTTGTTTTACCTACGTTGAGCTATTCTTGTATTTGAGGGAAAAATCCCACTTGCTCACAGTGTATTATCTGTTTGATGTGCTATTGGATTCAGTTGGCTGATATTTTATTGAGAATATTTGTGTCTCTCTTCATGTTCATTAGAGATATTTCTTATCTTTTTCTGGTTGTGCAGTAAGGATATTGTTGGCTTTGTAGAATGTGTTAGGGAGAATTTCCAACTTTCAATTTTTGTTTTGAAGTTAAGAATAATTAGTGTTTAGTTCTTATAATTTTGTAGAATTCAAGAGTGAAGTGATCAGTTGCTGGGCTTTTCTTCTTTGGGAGAAAATTATTACTGATCAATCTTATTCCTTTTGTGCTCTTTTTGTTTTGAGGCAAGATCTTGCACTGTCGCCTGGGCAAGATTGCAAAGGGCACAGTCTCGGCTCACTGCAACCTCATCTTCCTGGGTTCACGGGATTCTCCTGCCTCAGACTAACAAGTAGTTATGATTACAGGCACCCTCCGCCACACCTGGCTAATTTTTGTATTTTTGGTATAGACAATGTTTCAGTATGTTGGCCAAACTGCTCTTGAACTCTTGACTTCTGGATCTCTCCGCCTCAGCCTCCCAAAGTGTTGTGATTACTGGGCTGAACAACCACGCCGGGCCTTTTGTGCTATTTTTAAGGGTTACTCAGGCGTTTTGTTTGTTTTGACTGAGGTGTTTGCTCTGTTCCCAAGCCTGAAGTGTGACATAGCTTATTGCAAACTCAGAATCTTGGGGTCAGGTAATCCTTCTGCTTCAGCCTCCTAAGTTATAAACACATGCTACTATGTCTGCCTATTTTGTTTCTTTTTATGTTTTGTAGAGACAGGACCTCTCTATGTTGCCCAGGCTGGTCTTGAATTTTTTGTCTCAAGCAGTCCTCCAGCCTCAGCCTCTCAAATTGCTGAGATTTTATGCACGAGCCTCTACATCCAGCCTGGTGCTCTAGTTCTTTCTGACTCAATCCTGGTAGGTTTTATGTATCCGGGTATTTTTCTGTTCTTTTAAGTTTTCCAGTTTGTTTGTAAAAATTTTTCACAATTTTCTGATATTTGGTACTTTCGTTGTACCAGTTGTAATGGCTCCTTTTTCTTTCTGATTTTATTTGGTTCCTCTCTCTTTTTTCACTGGTTAGTCTAGATAGTAGTTTATTGATTTTCTTTATCTTTTAAAAAATGTGGTTTGTTGATTCCTTGTATTATTTTAGTACTCATTCTGCTATAACCTTATTTCTTTTTCTACTAATCACTTTGTTCTTGCTTTACTATTTCCTTGAGGTACAACATTAGATCGTTTAGTCAAATGTTTAATCTCTGTGTACTTTTTTGGTGTATCTGGTGAATTTTTCAATCATATCCTGAAATTTTTTCTGATTTCTTTGTATGATACATTTGTGTTCTCTTGTATCTCACTGAGCTTCTGTAATATCACAATATTAATTTCTTTTTCTAGAGTTTCATAAATTTCTCTTTCATTGGAATCTACTGCTGGAGCATTATTGTATTCCTTAGGAGGGATAATATTTTCTTACATTTTTTCTTGTGTTCTTACATTCAGGTCAGCAAATCTGGTATAAAAATCAATTCTTTTAATTTTTTTAGTTTGGCTTTCACAGAGGAAGTCATTTTTCTGAAAAATGTATGTAGACTTCTGGTTGGTAAGGAGGCTTTAGCTTGAAATTTTGATGTGTGTAATGGTGTCATCTCTGTATGGTTTCTTTGACTGTAAACAGCCTCAGTAGTGTCTAGGTGATTTCACCAGTGCCTTAGGCCTTAGCTGTTGGTGTGGACGGTGATGAAGCTTCAATGTTGATGGAGATACCAGGTAAGCCACACCTCAAGTCCGGTGTAAGCAGGATTGTGTTGATTGTACCTGTCTTTGGGCCTCCAGTGTATGAAGCACTGGTGTTTGTAGACACAACGGGGGCAATTCTTGGGGCTCCAGGCAGCTTGCTTATTTGTCAGTGTTGGCAGAAGTGGACCAGGTGTTTGGGAAGTCCTTGGGCCCTGGGAAAGTGTCCATGTATGGACCATAAAAGTAACAGTCACAGGACAGTCACTTCGGCTCCAAGGAGGCATGTGCTGATATTATTGGTGGTTGTATTAGGCTGGTTAAGCCACGTTTCTGGCTTCAAATTGTGCACGTGCATGTGTCAGCAGTGGTGGTAGCAGCAGGCTGGATCAGCATCCAAGTGCCCTGATACCAGCAATAGGAGGCATTGTTTAGCAGCAGTGGAAGTTTTCCTGGGCCTTTTGTTAGGCCCTCTGGTGTTATGCACGTGCACCTGGAGTGATTTATGGGGCAGAATAATCCCCACAACCCCAGGCAGTGCATTCAGGTTCTAAGAGTTACAACGCCAGACAGGATGGGCCTTTCTTCATTCCCCCTGTTGCTGCGTGTGGGCACAGGCATTGTTTTTAGCATAATGGGGATCATCAGGACCCCAGCCAGTATACTAAGGTAGTAGCAGAAGTGGCAGTGGTAGAGGCAGGTGGGGGGGGCTGTCCTCAGGAGCATGCCCGTATGCTGCTGTCTCGCTGCTGGAGAAGGCAAGATTCCTTTTACTGGCAGTGGTCTTGAGCAGGCAGCTCTCAGGCCCTGGAAATGCACGTTTTGTCTCCCTTTGGTCTGAGGGAAGCCTCAGACGCACTATTCATTCCCCAGGGTGTGGGACACGCTGTGGATTATTCATGAGTTTTTCAGGAAAGGGACGGGCAATTCCTGGAAATGAGGTTTCCTCCCCATTTTAGACTATGTAGCATAACTTCCCAGTGTGGCTATGGCATTTTTAAACTGAAATGGCACTGAAGAGAAAGTATCTTATCATGTTAATGAAATATAAAATGAGGAATGAGGAGGACCAGAGGTCACCAGTTTCCTACCATCTTGGTTTTGGTAGGTTTTGGCTGACCTGTTACGATATCGTGTTTTATCAGCAAGATCTTTGTGACCTGTATCTTCTGCAAATTTCCTATCTCATCCTGCCACAAAACCTCCTGATAATGCAGCCTTATGTTACCCAACCCTTATCCAAAATGGAATCACTCTGGTTCAAACACCTCTGACAAATAGTTTCTTCTTCTTTTTTAAAAAATTATATTTTAAGTTCTGGATGCATGTGCAGAAAGTACAGGTTTGTTATGTAACTATACGCATGCCATGGTGGTTTGCTGCACCCATCAAACAATCATCTACATTAGGTATTTCTGCTAATGCTGTCCTTTCCTATCCCACACCTCCTGACAAGCCTCGGTGTGTGATGTTCCTCTCCCTGTGTCCATGTGTTCTCATTGTTCGACTCCCAATTACTAGAGGAAATATGCAGTGTTTGGTTTTCTGTTACTGTGTTAGCTTGCTGAGAATGATGGTTTCCTAATTTATCTGTATCCCTGCCCCGGATGTGAACTCATCCTTCTTTATGGCTGCATAGAAGTTCATGGTTTGTATGTGCCATATTTTCTTTAACCCTTCCATTGCTGATGGGCATTTGGGTTAGTTCCAAGTCTTTGCTGATGTAAATAGAGCTAAAGAACGTGACAAATACTTCTGAGATCAGGAACAAGAAGAGAATACCTGTCCTCACCACTTCTATTCAAAACTGTACTAGAGGCCAGGCAGAAAAATATATACTCCATGGTTTTCTTTATATGAAACATATAAATAAGCAATCCTAATCTGATTGTGTTTAAGGTAGTCAGGAGTGTATAGCAGTGACTGAAAGGGCATGGATGGTTTGGCAAGAAGTGGCTTTGGAATGAAATTACTATATTTTTCAATCTGGGCCTTGGTTACACAGGTGTGATCAGTTTGTGATAATTCTACAAGCCATATAAAGTGTACTAGTCAGAGTTCTGTAGAGGGACAGGACTATTAAGTGGTAAAGGGGAGTTTCTTAAGGAGTATTGACTCATGATCACAAGATAAAGTCCTACAAAAGACCATCTATAAGCTGAGGAGCAAGGAAGACAGTACAAGTCCCAAAACCTCAAACATAGGGAAGCTGACAGTGTAGCTTTTCCACATTTGTAAAATTACAGTGAAGAATTTTAAACAGTTTTTTTATTTGTTTTATTCAACCACCAGAATAGGCGCCAGAGAAAAGGCAAGCAGGCGAGGTAAAAAGGAAACTTTATTAGCTAGCCAATGCGAGGGAAGAAAGGGCAAAGTTCACCGGTCTCCTGCGGTGGAGGCCAAGGAAGTCGCTCCAGCTGGCGTTCTCGGGCGAGGTTCCTAGGTCCGCACAAGAGGAGGGGCCGAGGAAGTTCGCGCCATGCACGCCTGCCCAGAGCAGCTTTTCTGTCTAAGGCTTGGGAGTGGGAGGGCAATAGGCGGGACACGGGCATGTCCGGGGGCGTTCCGTAGGTGCGGCCAGGTAACTTTTGGCATACACTATGTTGCGCCTGCGCAGTTTGGTCTGTATTGTTCCCGGGCACGGGCTGCCTTTTCCCGCCCGTGGGTAAGTTGATGATGAAGAATCCGGAAATGCGCCACCTTAGTCGTCTTTGTCTTCTCCGCCCCCGCCCCCCCCGTCACTTTTAACACATATTTGCCACCTGGTATTAATTTTGTAGAATACAGAAAAAATTTCTTGGAGGAAGTACTTTGTAAAATGGAGAGGGATTAGAAATATTACTTTAAATTGGAGGTTAGAGATATTGACCTAAAACAGATCACCGCACTGAATAGAACGTAGCCTCTAGAAAATACTTGAAAATGGAGTTGATTGAGATGGAAGGAGATCTCTGTTCAGTAAACACAGTTTCCTTCAAGTAGCAACTCTGAAAGTATAATGAGAACCCAGACTCAGTAGTATAAAGATAGAGTTTTTTTTCTTCCATTTCTTCTTTTGTTTGTTTGACACGAAGTCTTGTTCTGTCGTCCTGGCTGGGTGCGGTGCTGCAATCACAGTTCACTGCTACCTCTGCCTCCTGAGTTCAAGAGATTCTCTTTCCTCAGCCATCCAAGTAGCTGGGACTACAAGACATGCGTCATCATGCCTGGCTAACTTTGTATTTGTGTACTTTTAGTAGAGAAGGGGTTTTACCAAGTTGGTGAAGCTGGTCTCAATCTTCTGACCTCATGATCCACCCATCATGGCCTTCAAAGTGCTGGGGTTAGAGTGGTGAGCCACCACGTCCAGCCAAAAAATACTTTTCATTGTTTATCTTTGTCCATAGAAATTTTTACCAAATTTCAATGGCTTTGTGACACTTCACACAACCATCAAACTGAGAAGCAATCACAATATCCCTGGAAATGACGAATTAGTGTGCTTCTTCCAATTGCTGATATTAACAGAAAAACGATTTTGTATTTATGAGGTTACTAGTGTCCGTATTTTCATACACATTTTTTATACAAAAATTTAGCTGCTTTTAGCTGTGTCTATTTCCTAATTTCCCAGCTGGCTTAACTAGAAATATTGCAGATTTCTCCCTAAAGGTGAAGCCCATTCTGAGTCACAGCCCATTCTCATCAAAGCAAGAAAAATATTTGGAAATTAATTAGGAATAGCAATTGACATGACGAATTAGTGTGCAGTAAGCTTTATGATATGCCCACTAAATTGTAATATATAAACCTTGGCTTATGGTTCTGTTTCCAGGTTGTTATTTTGTCACAACCTGCCAAAATTTGAAATGACTTTCCTCTCTTGGCCTTCCATAACTTGATTACTTTAATTGGGACCTGATGATAATTTTAAGTGCTTGGTATTAGATGATAATTTTAAGTAAAAAAAAGAGTAGTGACAGGTCAAATTATTTTCCTAATTAAAATACCTAATCAAATAACATCAAGAAATTTTTTAAGTGCTTCTTCTGTCTTTTTGAATGTGAGATTCTTCCAATGTACAGATAGTTGTTAAAAACAAACAAACAAAAAAAGAACAAATCTGGACTTACATAAACGGAAACTTTTTATAAGAAATTATTGTAATAGTTTTTGTAAACTATTGTAGTAGTTGTTGAAATGAAGAATTCCTCGATCTACTGGCAGCAAGCGTCTCAGAATAAAACAGAAAAAGAACAGTAGGACAAAAAATGCTGTCTTCTATGGTAGCATCTTCCACAAAAGAATATCACTGCCACGATGGTTCAAGATATAGGACATTTCCATCATGAGAATAATCCTCATAATGCTGTTCTATGGCCACACCCATTTCTCTTCTACTTACAACTCTCTTTTACTTACCCATTTTTAAGTTACTTATCGGTAACCACTGATACATTCTTCATCCTTATAATTTTGTCATTCCAAGACTATCATAGAATGGAATCATAGAGTGTTTAATCCTTTGAGTTTTTTTTTTATTTCACTCAGCATAATTTGGATAGATCTATTAAGGATGGTATAAGTATTGATATGTTGTTTACTTACTGTTGAATAGCATCCCATTGTGTGAAAGTACCATTGTCTTTTCATTCAATTGAAAGAACACTGAGCTGTTTCTTAATGTTGGCTACTATGAATAAACCTCCTATAAAAATTTGCATACACACTTTTTGTGTGAATAACTCTTCCTTTCCCTGGAACAAGTGCACAAAAGTGCATTCCTGGATTGTATGGGTTTATCATTAAGAAGCTGAAAATGATTTCCCGTAATGGTCATATCATTTTATAACTTTATTCTTCTGGTTAAATGGTGACCACCAGCAATCGGAGCGTAAGTCATCAGGTTGCATCACATTCACATAAGCATTTGACTTTACCAGTTACTTTTATTTTAGCCATTCTGGTAGATATGTAGCAACATCTCATTAAGACTTTGATTAGCATTCTCCTAAAGGTAAACTATATTGGACACATTTCCTTGTGCTTATTTGCAATCTCTATATCCTCTTTGGTGAACTATCTCTTCATGTACTTTGCCCATGTTTCCTTTGGATTTTTCTAACTATTGAATTTTGAGGATTGCATTGCTTTTCCAGGGCTGCCTTAACAAAGTACCACAGACCAGGTGTCTTAAAAGGCAGATTTATTTTCTGTTATGGAAACTAGAAGTAGAAAATTAAGATGTCAGTTGGCTTGATTTCTTCTGAGACATTTTTCCTTGGCGTCTGCATGGCAAAGGAAGCCACCCTGTGGTGTTTCCTACATATGGTCTTTCCTTCATATGTTTATCCTAAATTCCTCTTTCTATAAGGAGAGGAATGACTTAATTTTAACTGAACTCTTAAAAAACACTAGCTTCAAATATAGTCACATTTTGAGGAACTGAAGGTGAAAAACCTCAATATATGAATATTGGGGTGACTTATTCCAGCCCTTACAAAGTTGTATTTTATATTCTAAATAATGTATCCTCTCCAAAAGTCAGGTATTTCCAATGTGATACTTTTGAAAGTTGGGGCCTTCGAAATTGTATTAGAACAGGCAGCAGTGGCTCATGCCTTTAATCCCAGGACTTCGGGAGGCTGAGATGAGCCGATCACCTAATATCAGGAGTTCAAGACTAACCCGGCCAACAAGAAACCCCATTTCTACTAAAATTACAAAAATTATCTGGGCAGGATGGTTCAGTCCCGTAATCTCAGCTACTCAGAAGGCTGAGGCAGGAGAATCCCTTGAAAGCAGTGAGTAGAGTGTGCTGTGAGCCAAGATTGCAGACAAGGTGACAGAGGGAGACTCCATCTTAAAAGAAAAAAAAATAAAACAAAAAAAATATTATTAGGCCATAAGGCAATCTTCTTTATGAATCAGATCAAGGCCTTTGCAAAGTATGCTTCATGCAGCATTCAGTTAGAATGCTCTTCCACACTTGCCATGTGAGGATGCAGCAAGAAGGCCCACAGGATTTCCCAGATGCTTGATCATGGGATTTGCCCATGGGCTTTGCCACCTCCATAACTGAGATAAAATTAATTTTTATTTTGCATAAATTACTTGATCCCCAGTATTTTGTTTTAGAAACACCACTGTACTAATACAATCATCCTTTGTCAGATATGTAGCCTACAAATTCTCCCCATCTTTATCCTCTCATTTATCCTCTTAAAATACTCTCCATCAGAGCAAATATTTTAAAATATATTAAATACTAATTTATCAAGTTATCCATTTATACTTGTTCACTGATAGTTTTTCATTATGAATAGTTATTAAATTTTGATTTTCCTGCATGAATAGATATAATTATGTAATTTTTGTTTTTTAGTTTTTAATTTAAACAAGGTGTATCATATTGATTTTTTAAGTAGTAAGCTATTCTTGCATTTTTGGAATAAACTCTACTCAGTATAACATTCTTTTTTTACGTTGTTTCACTGTAGCTATTTGCACAACTATTTGCTTTCTTTTTTCTTTTGAGAAGCTGTCTTGCTGTGTCCCCAAGGCTGGAGTGCCGTAGTACAGTCTCCGCTCACCGCAAGCTCTTACTCCCAGGTTCAAGCCATTCCTTTGCCTCAGCTTCCCGAGTAGCTGGGACTACAGGTGCCTGACAGCACACCAGTCTAAATTTTTCGTATTTTTAGTAGAGACATTGTTAACTTTTCTGTTAACAATGTCTAGAGACATTGTTAACAAAATGTCACAATGTTAGTAGAGACACTGTTGAGTTCCCTCATTTTCTGTCAACTCGTCCCAGAATCAGAAGTCTTCCTTAATCTTTTAAGAGTAAATTAGGCCGGGCGCGGTGGCTCACGTCTGTAATCCCAGCACTTTGGGAGGCCGAGGCGGGCGGATCACGAGGTCAGGAGATCGAGACCATCCTGGCTAACACGGTGAAATCCCGTCTCCACTAAAAATGCAAAAAACTAGCCGGGCGAGGTGGCGGGCGCCTGTAGTCCCAGCTACTTGGGAGGCTGAGGCAGGAGAATGGCGTGAACCCGGGAGGCGGAGCTTGCAGTGAGCCGAGATCGCGCCACTGCACTCCAGCCTGGGCGACTAAGTGAGACTCTGTCTCAAAAAAAAAAAAAAAAAAAAGAGTAAATTAAATATTTTGTTTCTCTTTTTTAGTCTAACAAATTCTAAAAACCACTTTTAGGGAAATTTTTATAGCTTGATAAAATCAATGTTTTGAATCTTGCTATTTTTTGCATTTATAAAGTTAATATATGCAAGTTTTTTCCCTTTTTAAATTGTAAATTCTTTAGAAGGAAAAAAGTTAATATATGCAGGTTTTTCCCCTTTTTAAATTTAAAATTCTTTACAAAGCAAAATGTTTGCTAATATTTAAACTATTCTAATTCAATATTTTCTATTGCTTACAAATATATCCAAATTTTATTTTATATTTCTAATTAAAACTTGTAACCATAAAATCACATAGTTGTCTACTTTTACTAGAATCCCAAGACTATTTGTGAACATACTACTCTGAACATAAAAGAACATATTTTTCTGAATATAAAAGATTTGTAAAAAGCGGGCTTTATAATGTCTGTACAATAGTCTGAGTCTTCAGGTTTAAAAAAAGATTTCAGAGAGAATTCGCTAAGGAAACCATTTTATCATCCCAAACATATTAGAATCACCACATCAATTGCTAAATTTATGTGTTGACTGAATACTTTGGGCAAGGGTATAAAACTCAAAGCTATGACTATTAAGAATTATTTTGTCACTGCAGAATGAACAGGATGAATCCCTAATAGGTGATTGGTGTTTCTGGGATTCAGGATATGCCATCATTAATTAGTTCTTCTATTTGATGTTAATCCGGTGCCCCACTCAGGCTGTGGTTAACTTTGTTCAATGTTGAGTTTGACTTTCCAATTTTCCCATATATTTTTAATTTTATACTTTAAATTTTTATCTGGTACCAAAGGCATGTAAACTTAGATACTGTATACCCTTGTACTTATTTTTCTTACTTATTTTTAGCTTTATCACATAATTTGACCTGATAGATTTTCTCTATATTTTACATTTTTTTCTATTTGGCAATTTTTCATTTTTACACATATATATTAAAAGACCGTACGGTGTGCTGACTGCTAGTTGAATAACAGTTCCAAATATTATTCACCAACTACTATGAAACCATATAATTTATAAATGAGTCACTCTGTTACCTAGAACTCCAAGTTTAGATTATTTTTCTTCAGACTGAGATTACTGAAAGTTAGAAATTATAATTAACATTGTTTGGCAGGGCTTTCTGGATTACAGTAATTCCCCTGCAAACAGATGTATTCTTTCTTCTGGGTTTAGGGGGCACTACTTCACTGGCAAAATTATCATTTGTTTTATTGGGAGCTTTCAACAATGATACTTTGAATTATTTCCCACCCTAGATATGAAAATATGTTCCAAACTTAGACAAACCTAACACATTTGCCCAAACCCTCTGCTACAAAATGAACTTTGCAAGTTGTGATCTTTGATAAGTTGCCTGCTAATCAGGCAGTGCATATGATATGAAAAATTAATGAATAAATGGAAATGTTAAAAAGGAGGCTTATTTTCATAGATTCAGTGTAACCCTGTGTGTAACACTTACTAATTTCAAAGGGAAAAGATGTGGTTTTAAAATTGAGGAACTTGACAGTCATCACCTTAAAATGATCCAAGTAAAAATGTCAGAGATGAAACAAACTGAAGTAATGCGCCACCTCATAGTATACACCAGAAACACAACGTTATATAAAACTCTTGCCAAAGATGAATCTAAACATGAGGAAGCAACAGACAACCCCGAATTAAGAAGTATTCCATAAAATAACTGCACTGTAATCCTCGAAAACATGAAGTAATGAATCAAAGTTAAGACAGGAATTATTGCATATCGATGAAGGCTAACGAAAAATGCAACGAGGGATTGTGAACTGAAAAGATTTTTTATGTATAAATTACATGACAAAATATTTACGGAAATTGTAAAAATTAGAATGGGAACTAAGGATTAGGAAGTCGTATGTATCATTGTTAATCTTCCGGTTTTGATAGTTGTATGGTGGTTATTAAGCTGGATATCCTTGCTTGTTGTGCTAAAAATTGTATACAAATTCTAAATGCTACAAATAGCCATTAAAATCTCAACCACTATGAAAAACAGTGTGGAGATTCCTTAAAGGACTAAAAATAGGTCTACCATTTGATCCATCGGTTCAGTGGAAAACCTGTCATTTTATGAAAAAGATACTTTCACACCCATGTTTACATCAGCACAATTTGCAATTGTAAAATATAGAACAATCTCAAATTATCATCAGACAACTAGTGAAAAAAGAAAATATGGTCCATATATATAAAATGGAATACTAGAGGCAAAAAAAGTAATGAAATAATGGCATTGACTGCAACCTGTAAGTCAAGTATCTGAGAAGTAGAAAAACAAACGCCGTGTGTAAGCATAAGTGGGAGCTAGGCAATGAGAATGCAAAGGCATAAGAATGATACAGTGGGCTTTGGGGATTTGGGTAAATTGTGAGTAGAGGTGAGGGATAAAATAATGCATATTGGGTACTGTATACACTGCTCAGGTGACAAATGGAACAAAATCTCAGAAATCACAACTAAAGAAGTTATTCATGTAATTAAATTAATTTAAAAAAAGAAAAATTGAAAAGTTTGTCAACATAAAAGGACAGGGTATAGTAGAATAAGTATAGTAAAATATCAATCAAATCCAGACTGTCAACAAACACTAGCATAGACTTTGCTTTAGAAACAAAAAAAATGCAGGTGATATTGAATTACAAAAATTAAAAAAACACGTATGTTCTGATTTTAGGACTAAAGTATTGGAGTCTCATATTTTATTAGGCTGTAAAATTCATTTCAAATTAGTCAGAAAAAAAATGTACCTTGTCCAGTACATCCAACTTTTTTCTGTTTGAAATTGTTCCACAGTTAAGAATAGTATTGACTAACATTATAAAATGTAAAAATCCTAAAATACATCACTGTCACAATAGAGACAAATAAAATTATAATGCAAATACTATTTATTTCATGTGCAGTTTATCTACCAAATTACATATCAGGCTTCTAGATAGAAACCAAATATAATTTAGATAAAATAAAAATCAACCACTTCAAAATAAAAATACAGAACTCACTTATTTTTGTCAAGTAATTGCACCATTTTATAAGAAGCATAAGGAAAGTGGATCAATTTTTGTAGACTTTGGACTAGTTAATACAGGTATAGAAGATAAGAAAATTGACCAGAAATAATAGGAAAAAAGGGGAGAGAAAAGCCAAAAGACCGGTAAGGCTTTCTGTTAACAAATTGTAAAAGTGCTGCCCAAATTTTCAGGGTTGTTCTGCTCCCAGCCTCACTTCCTTTCCTTGGCTTTAATGTGATTTCCTTTTACCTTTGCAAAACAATTATTCTCTCTTCTGCTATAAGAGATTTTCTCCTTATAATAAAAGTGTTTTCTAATAATCAAATATTGCTGATAAAGACAGAAGTGCAGGGTACACATAGCCAACATCTATCGAATGCAATTATTGCTGAACCAGACTAAGCAAAGAAAGTAATAAAAGTTGTAATAACAATGAGAACACAAAATCAACTGAAAGTACCCAGTAATTTAGTCAAATAAGACAAAAGCTTTGTTGTAGAATCTCTGGGCAATATCTATATTAATAAGTTTGATGTGATTGATAATGTTATTAATAATTATTCCAATGGAATACTGAAACCAGATAATAAAGTGAATTCTATCAATAATTATTCCAATGGAATACTGAAACCAGATAATAAAGTGAGTTCTATAGTGAATAAATAGTTTAAATGAGCTCTACTGTTCTATAGCACTGTAGGATGACTGTAGTTAACAATATTAAATGTTTTCAAATAGCCAAAGAAGGAAATTGAATGTTCCCAAAACAAAGAGATAATAAATATTTCACATGACAGTTACGTTATTTATCTTGGTGTGATCACTGTATATTATATGTATCAAATTATCACTATACACCACATAAATATTTCCAATTATGTGTTAATAAAAAAACAAAAGAAAAAATTTTTAAATGTTGGTGTAAGTTTGGAAAAATTTTATACGATTTTTAGATACGGAAAGGAGGTAGAGTGAGATGGGAGAACACATGAAGAGTTTTTATTCCTTCTGTGTTTGAGGACTGACACAACAAAAAATTTGGATGTAGAAGAGTTAAAAAAGAAATTGATAGTGCATGATTCATTCAAAACAGTTGTTTACTCTATACCTACTTATATGTTGAGCTTTATTCTAGGAGCTACAGATGTGGCAGTGAACTACGATGTCACTTTCTCATGAAGCCCAAAATCTAGTGTGCAAAGTCGAAAATAAAAAAATTCAGAAAAATATTTTGAAGAAAAAAATAAGCTTTCCAAGGTTATGCAGAAACATAGAGCGGGCAGGGAGAGGGTGTTAGTTTTAGTGATGCGTAGTTAGGGACTGTAGTTATGAGTAATGTGATACCTTTTCATCAAGAGATGAATGGAGTTATGGAGACAGATAAATATCTAAGGGGAAGTTTCAAGTAGAAAGTACAGAAAGCACAAGTGACTTTAAAGAAAATATTTTGAGATATCTCAACGAGGTAAGTTTGGATGCAGCACACTGAAAATCAGAGAGGTTGTTCTCTGACTTCTGTTTCCTTGTAATTTTTATATTGCCAAAATGTACTGCTTATATAAAATATCATATATACGTATAATTTGATATATAATTATATATATCACATTTTATACAATCTTCCATTTTTGGCATTCTGGTGGTTCCTGGTTTGAGTTTATGATGAATAAACTTCTATGCTTGTACATGTTCCTTGGTGTACATACGAATTCATTATTAATAGGACTGTAAAAGGAATTGATTAATTATTTGGTATATTTCAACTTGGAAAACAAAACTACCAAAGAACTTTCAAAAATGATTTTACCAATTTATATTCCACGCAGAAATATGTTCGTAAATTTTGATCCTTGTTTTTGCTAACAGTTGATATTATTAGGCTCTTTTTGGCCATTATTTTGAATGTTTATTAGTACTAGTTTCGGGTTTTAGTTTTCCTTTTTCTTTCTTTTTTTAATGACTGAATGTTGGGCATATTTTCACATGCAAAGTGTCAAATTATTGACTTTTGTATATAGACTTTGAATTTTTTTTTTTTTTTTGAGACGGAGTCTCGCCCTGTCCCCCAGGCTGGAGTGCAGTGGCCAGATCTCGTCTCACTGCAAGCTCCACCTCCTGGTTACTCGCCATTCTCCTGCCTCAGCCTCCCGAGTAGCTGGGACTACAGGCGCCCGCCATCACGCCTGGCTAATTTTTTGTATTTTTAGTACAGGCGGGGTTTCACTGAATTAGTTATGATGGTCTCGATCTCCTGACCTCATGATCTGCCCACCTTGGCCTCCCAAAGTGCTGGAATTACAGGCGTGAGCCACCGCCTCTTGCCAAAATCATTTTTATATTGACCATGAGTCTATGAAAGCGCTACTTCCAATTCTTCCACATTGACCTTGCTAATTTACTTAATAATTCTCATGGCTTTTTGTAGAGTCCTTGGAATTTGCATTTATACAAGATTGTCATTTGCAAAAAAAGAAAATTTAGATTCCTTCAAAACTTTATTTTTTGTATGTGTTCATACCTTGTTGCCCTGACTAGAACTGACAAAGATTTTTAGTGAAGTCATAGAATTAAAATATATTTGCTAATGTGAGATAAATGGGAGGATAGAAACAACAATGGGGGAAGACACTTCTTTTACGTTCCTATTTCAATAATGCAGGCCAGTGAGGTGTCACTATATAGGTGTACAGAAGTAATCACTTTCTAGCCATACTTAGTATGTGGTCAGTAGGAGTTTCTGATACAAGACATGATGATAAGACGAGTTCTGAAAATTTCCAGGTCTTGTTCTTGTTACTTGACTGAGCATCTGAGTAACAGGAATTGCATATTACCAAGATGAAAATACTGGGCAGATGAGATTGTAAGAATAGAAACAAAAATTGCATATTCAGTTTTGAACAATAATTTGGAGGCTCTTACTAGATTTCTTAGTAGTTTGAGCTGGTAATACAAACGTCTGAAGTTAGGAGGGAGGTTTTTGAGTTCTGTAAATATGTATTTATATTTCGAAGTCATCAGCATATGTGATATTTGAAATTACAGAGTGAGTACTTGAAATAAGTGTAAAGAGGAGGAATATTACAAAAACAACTCTAGGACACTGACAATTTTTGGCAGTTCCTTTTCATTCAATAAAGCAAAACAAATAGTGACAGCATTACATTAGGAGAAACCACAAGAAATTATATTTATCCCAGTAGCCAGTAGAAGGAAGAGTTTAAAAGTTAAAAGGAATGACCAACAATATAATATGATGCCGACAGTTCTACTAAAGTGAGGAGAAATGACAATTGAAATATTTCTTTGCGGTTGTCAAATAAGCGCAATTAAAAATCACTTTGGCGAAACCCCCTCCCACCAAAAAGTAGTTCTACTTAATGATAAAGACCACCTATCTCAAGTAGAATCAATAACTTGATATCAAGGAATTCAGTTTCCTTCTCTATAAACGCCAAAGGATTTTTTAAAGTTACAAAACAGTGATAAAAATTTAAATCACTAAAAGTCTCCAAAGGGTTTTATTTTCTTGTTCATCACCTTCACATTTGGGCAAAGTTAGTCTTAATTCTCTAAATCTTTTCATTTTGCATCTTTCCCCAACTTTAAGTGTCCTCTTCTTCAACCAAAGCAACAGATATTCTGTGACCAAATGTCATTGCTTTAGGCCCATTCACAAATGTCAGGAACGTTGCCACTACTTTTGTTACTATTCAGCTATCATTTGCATATTCTCAAATGTTCCCTTTTAAAAAATTTGTTGAAGCAAAAATTCAGATATGTATAATTCAGCTCAGTATATTCCTTTCTTAATTCACTAATACTTCTCTTTGAACCCATTGCCAAAGATTAACATAGATTAATAGAAATTAATGTAATAAAATAACATTAATCAAATAAATTTAATTGAGATAGTCTTTGAAGTATGATAGGGAGATTGACTGCAAACCTCTGAAGATCATTGTTAGCTCATTGGAATAATATAAAAAACCTGATTCTCATTTTAGAGTAGGATAACGACTAAGTGTAAGGCACAGATACGTTTTATAATGTAGGTGATATTATTTATTTTCTGCTACACCACTGCACCTCCTGGTCAGACTTTAGGGATGAGATAATTAGAGTATCTTTTAAGAAACCTAATTTTTCTATACATTTTGCCAAGCCTAATATGTCCCTTAATTAAGACCCTGGAATATTAAATTTACTTTCAGAGAATATAAACATTCAACAAGAAAACAAGAAAAACCTTACCAAAGTTCAACTAAAGCTGACAAAAAAATGTTTCCAAAGATAGATCACAGAATACTTCCTAATATTCTTTCATATTCTTCTGTATGTATATTCCTATTAACCAAAACTAAGTTTACTTTAGGAAAAAAGGTGTTCTTAAGGTAACGATTCATTTTGCTTTGTTAGGTTTATGGAAGTCTTGATTTTTTTTTTTCCTGAGGAAATTGTAAAATACAAATAAAAAATTTCTATTGAATGCAGAGAATTTAGTCAAGTTACTTATGTATAATGAGTTGTGTTTTTTGTTTTTCCAAATTCAGGTACTACTTATCTTTTGAAATACTATTTAAAAGTCTATTACAGAGATAGTTGTAAAGAGACACAGACAAGGATGTTCAGAATATATATCTTTTTCAGAATAATTTAACTGAACTTCCACAGAAAGGGAACAGGCAATCCTTAGTAATAAAGTAATTTTTAACGGAATTTTTGCAAATTCCTTTGAAATAGTAGCATCTTGGGAATTGTTGTTATAGGCAAAAAAAGATGTTTGTTTCCCAAAATTTTTGAATTATTTTGAATGATCTAATATTTGAATAGAAGATGAAAAATCCAATATAAAACACTCTGTGGGGGTATTGCTAGTCATATCAACTAAATTAATTAAATAAGTTACTTAGCTGAATTGTAATATTATAAATATTTTAATTAGTTACTTAGCTAAAAACATTCCTAGTAGATCTGTATTATTGCTCTACAAGTTTGAGGTAAAAACATTAAAATTTGTACAGGGAGAGAGAAAGATCACTAAAAAGTTTTATGTAAGAATTCTGATAACAAAAGCAGACAGTGGCTCAGCAAACAAAGAAACCCACAGGCAAATATCTCTGATAAACATAGACGTAAGAATAAATCCTCAACAAAATTTATTGTAAGCAGAATCCAGCAGCTTATCACAAAAATAATACACCATGATCAAACGGGGTTTACTTCAGGAATACAAGGATGATTCAGCATACACAAACCAACAAATATCGCAAATCATATCCATAGAATAAAGGACAAAAACTATATGTTCCTCACAACTGATGCAGAAAAACTTGATAAAATTCAACATCCTTCATGAGGAAAATTCTTTTTTTTTTTTTTTTTTTGAGTCAGAGTCTCACTCTGATGCCCAGAATGGACTGCAGTTGCACAATCTCCGTGCACTGCAAGTTCTGCCTTCAGGTTTCACTTCGTTTTCCTGCTTTAGCCTCCTGAGTACCTGGGATTAAAGGCACAGACAACACACCCGCCTAATTTTTTGTATTTTTGGTGGAGATGGGGTTTCACCTTGTTAGCCAGTATGGTCTCTTTCTCCTGAGCTCATGATTGGCCCACCTTGGCCTCCCAAAGTGCTAGGATTACAGGCTTGGATGAAAATTCTTAATTCCTTATGCATAGACATAAAATACCTCAACATAATAAAACTCACATAAGACAAACTCACTGCTAACATCTACTGAGTGGGAGAAAAATCTAAAAATATTTTCTCTAAGAGCAAGAATTCCCACTAAATTGTAAGGGAAAAATCTCAAATTGTCTTTGTTTGCACATGACATGATATTCTATATACATTCTACCAGAAAACTTGGAATTAATCAACGAATTCAGTGAAGTTGCAGAAAGAAAATACTACGCAAAAAAAAAAAAAAAAAAAAACTGAAGGAATCAAGAAGTCGATTCCATTTACAATAGCTACAAAATAAAGTACCCAGAAATAAATTTAAGCAAGTAGTTGGAAAACATCTACTAGAAAAACTACAAAAGACTGATGAAAGAAATTGAAGAGGATATAAGCAAACGGAAAAACAGCCCATGCTCATGGATTAAAATAATTCATGTTGTAGAAATAACCATATTACTCAAAGCGATCTACAGATTCAATAAAATTCCTATTAAAATGCCAATGATATTCTTCTAATATTTTTTAAAATTGTAAATATATATGAAACTACAAAAGACCCTAATAGCCAAAGCAATCTAGAGCAGAAAAAGCAAAAGTAGAATTATTAATACTAAACTTCAAAATACACAAAAAATTTGCAGCAAACAAAACAGCATGGCACTGCCATAAAAAGAGGTAGATAGAACAATTGAATACAATAGAGAACCCAGAAATTAATCCACATATCTACAGCCAACTAACTTTTGAGAAAGCTTCCAAGAACACACATTGGGTATAGTAAAAACTATTTGATAAATAATTCTGGGAAAACTGTATGTTAATATACAAAAGAATAAAACTAGCTCTCCAGCTCTTACTCTAAAAAAATTAAGTCAGAATTCGTTTTGCAAGACCTGAAATTGTAAAATTATTAAAAGAAGACACAGGGGAAATACTTCACAAAGGTGGACTGGAGAAAGATTTTATGAATAAAACTTCAAAAGCAGAGGCAACGAAACCTAAAATAGACAAATTAAATTACATAAAACTGAAATCTTCTGCACAGCGAAAGAAACAACAGAGTGAAAAGACAAACTACAGAAATAGAATAAAATATATGCAAACTACTCATCCAACCAGGGATGAATATCCAGAAAATACAAAGAATACAAGCATCCCAAGCTTTTCAACAACAAAAAAAATCCAACAAGCTAATTAGTTGGGTAAAAGATGGGTAAATGATCTGAGCAGGCATTTCTCAAAAGAGGACAAATAAATGACCAGCAAATATCTGAAAAAGAAGTTCAACATCACTAATCATCAGGGAAATGCACATAAAAGCCACAATGTGCTATCATCTCACTCCAGTTAAGATGGCTATTATCAGAAAATCAATAACAAATGCTGGTGAAGATGCAGATAAAGGAGAAACTTTATCACTGTTGGTGGGCATGCAAACTAGTACAGCCATTATGGAGGACAGTATAGAGGTAACTTTAAAAAGTACACAAGCACTTAATCAAATTATTTTTTACTGTCCTTATCTTTTCAATTTTGCATATCCCAGCTTGATGGAAATTAACTACTTCACAGCACTCCATAAGTATTTATAAGAAAATCCATTATTGATATCTTACAAACAATTTACTATAGTTTGCTAATGGCTGGAACATGACAGTTCTGGATAAAACTGTACAACTTTAATTTTATTTCTATAGGAGATGCTTTGCATAGGTAAAAACAAAAATGCCATTTTAATTGGGGTGCATACTACCAGCACAAAACAAAAGCATATTATCAAAAATCAAGCCCTGAAAATGAATGAAAAATTTTTTTTCAATATTTGGACATGAAAATTCATATTCCCTATTGTGTTAAAATTTAGTTTATTATTTATCATCATTATTTCCACACTTAAATTGAGCAGACTTAGTTTAGAAGAGGTAAAGTAATAGGCTCAAATTCTTATAGCCAATCTACACCAAATCAGTTGCCAGCACGTTTCTCATTTTCCAAAATATTGATAGTGCTGGATGTAAAACATGACATGAGTGGTAGAGCAACAAATAACCACAACAAAATCCTCAACCAGGTTCGTTTTTAGTTCCCACAATCCAATCATATTCATTAATTTTTAACACAATTAATTTTAAAAAGAATTTTCTAATGCGGAAGAAAGAGCTGGGACACAACTTGTATCACCAACACAACTTTTATCAGCCTTGAAAAACCGGTTTAATGTAATGACTAAATTTATTAATTTATTCTTTTATTAACCTCAGTTCCACATTTTCATTTATTTTTAAGACTACCACAACAGACTCGCAGTTATATGTTTGATAATATATTCTCAATTCACAATAGCATAATGAAGATGTAGTAGTATTCTCTGAAATTGAAAAACAATCATATATTATAAATTCAATTAACAGTAATTAGGCAATAATAAAAAAAAAATCAACTCTTGTTCCTTGGTGCTTTTAGTCTAATAGATGTACTTAACTCTTCCATACATCAGAAATATGTGTAGAGATTTATAAAAGCTAAATTCCAAGCCCCATAACCGATACACGGATTATCCACCTACCAATCATCAAAATTGTTGGGAACTCATAAAGTTCTGGCTATTTGGAAGTTTAATAATATCTGAAAAGTGTATATTTAAAGGTTTAATTTTTCTAAATTTAAAGGTAAGGCAAGATCCCCATATTACAATAAGTAAATATGTATAATGATTTTGGACATTGTAGAGGTTAAAGAGGTCATTTGAAACACAAGGCAAATTTTCGTGAAAATTCTAGAAACATTTAGCTAAGCTAGAAATATTTAGTTACATTAATTTATCTCAAAATAAGAGAATTGTGGTACCTGTTTTATCTAAAGTAAATATGGCAAAATCTGCAAGGTTGATAGGGGTACCTCATTCCTGAGGCTTTAAAAAACCTTAAATGTATTATGTATGTCAAATATGTAAGGTGAGTCAAATGGCTGATGATACAGTGGTAATAGATATAAATTTTAAACTGACTCTAAAAGCTTTTGTTTAAGAGATTTATGTTTAATAATATATTCATCTAATACTATATCAAATATATTTAATTTATATATTTAATATGAAATATATATCAATAAATTTAATATATAGTATATATTAAATGCATGTAATAACATATTTATCAAATAATGCATTTTATCCAAATATTGTGTACAATATGAAATACATGGAAAAATCAAGACACTACGTAAAAACTTCATTAACTAAAGTAAAATCTCGACTAAGATAATAATAAATAAGAAATTATTTTTTATAGTACTCAAATGCTAGTTCATTTTGTTGACATTATAGTACACAATTTAACAAAATATTTTAAGTCCTGCTCAATACTCCAAAAATACAGCTGTCATACAGGTTAATTAAATCTTGATTTAAGGCACTGAAGATCAAATTATTTTCCCCTTTCCTCTTGAATAACCCCGTCTTGGAAGGCTACCTGTTGGGTATTATGCTCACTATGGTCACCTTGGTGACAGGATCTGTTGTATCTCAAGCCTCAGTGGCTTGCAATTTAACCATGTTAAAAAAATGCATATGTACCACTGAACAAAAAAAAAGGTAGAAAAAAATAAAGAGAAAATAAATTTTGTTTCTGTTGTCATGGTCCTACATCATCCAAAATATATACATTTTTCACCCAAGAAGATGATTGCTAAATTTTTATACATAGTTGAAATTTCATTTACTCATATTTTTGATGTATGATGTTCACATTATTATTTTGCTGACTATCTGCATTTTTAGTAATTTGCTTTCTTTAGCGTAACTTGTAATTTTGTTAAACCTATTGCAAAAGATGCGCTGTTTCCTCGTGAAAGAACAAAAATCTCATTCATAATAGGACCATGAAAAAATTGTGTAATATATAATTTGACACCCACTTATATCAAAAAGCGATTTAGAAAAGTAACTGATAAATTATTTAAAGAGCTTTTAATACTATGTCCTTCACATAGGCGCAATAAAAATTAATAAAATATTGCTGAAATTCCAATTAGCATTGGTATTATATACAACTCAAAAGGTTCACGCTCCAAACATTTCTATTTAATAACCATAAGTACTCAAGAAATTTAATTTGTGATGCAATAAATAAATCATTTTATAAATTTTCCCACTACTAATAGCATATATAAATACAACTTTGTGCGAATCCAGCGTTTTAAACTCAAAGACAAAAAGGAAAGGAAGAGAGAATACTGCCTTTTGCACTAATGTGAAAACTTCTCTAATTTTTTCTTCTCATGACAATGATTATTTCTAGACTAAAGGATCTTTATGGATACGATATCTCCTACCCTTCCAAAAAACCATGGGCGGAGGCAGCTGCTTGTCTTCATATTACAGATGAGGAGACTTTTGTTTTTATTGCCTCCCATATTACAGATGAGGAGACATTTGTGATTATTGCCTCCCTTGGGACAAGAAGCTGTAGGTGCAGTTTCAGAAATAGTTAAATTTGGCCTGTGCTAAATTGCATGACTACAATTCAGCGTCTTTTCCTTGAGTTAGTCGTCGAAATATTTAGGAAATTCTCCTGTATTTTAGCTCTACAATGAGTAAAAGAAAGAAGACGGGAATAAAAATAGATCATTCCTTGTTCTTACATCTCATCTTCAATAAGCTTTCAAAATCTATCACTCCCACACATGAATTTATCCTAAAAATCTTCCCTTTCCTTAGTATCTCAGACTTAAAATCCTGCAAAACACTTCTAAAATATGAAATTTCCCAACCACTGTGCCTTCTTCAAGGAGCCTATCTGATTACTTCAAAGAATTATCAGGCATCAAGTTCAGTGCCCATTCTGCAGGGAACAAGGGGTGGCCATACTCCCAGAGATGCAAATAGTTTAGAGGATTACCCTTTGAAATATGAAGGAATGAAAATAAAAATATAGCAGATATCTTTAATAGTAACTCACCTAGTAAATATTTATTTAAATATTTTGCATATTGAAACCTTATTTTCCAATAGTCTATAAAAATACGTTATATTTTTAGAATAAAATAAAAAGAATAGAATGATTTAAACCACGCAAACAGAAAAGTATTCAATTCTGTTTCGTCGTTTCTCAAAACCTGACTGAAAATATATTTGTATTTTTAGTTTATAGTCCTTTCCTCAATCCCCAACCTATATATCCAACTGACAACTTGACATCTATACTTAAATATCTCTCAAGCATCCCAAATTTAAAATGAACAAATTTAACTTTTTAAATTATCTCTTTAAATAGTCTACAAAAATTGGCTTACGTACATTTTAGTATGTGCCTCTTCTAACTTTCTACCTGAATTATCTTTGATAGGTTTATCTCCCAAAAGGCACTCACTCAAGTCTTCTTGGATTTCCCCGAAATATCGAGATTCAGATCACTTTTCTGCATTATTTTTTTTTGCAATTTCTGCATCACTGGTGGACAAGACACTATGCATTCTAAACTGAACTGTTTTAGCAACTTCATTACTATCTGTTTCCACTTTTGCCCCTCTTAAAATACACTGCACCGTACAGCAGAATAAAATTTTTAGTTTTTTGTTTCTTTTTTGAGATTTTGCACAAGCTGGAGATCCCGGCTCATTGCAAACACTGACTCCTAGGTTCAAGTGATTATCTTCTCTCAGCCTCCAGATTAGCTAGGAATACTGGCATGCCACCACAGCTGGCTAATTTTTGCATTTTTTTTTTTTTAGCAGAGAGACGGTTTCACCATGATGGCAAAACTCGTCTCGAACTACTGACCTCAGCTTATCTGCCCACCTTGGCATCCCAAAGTTGTGGAATTACAGGTGTGAGCCACTGCACCTGGCCCAGAATAAAGTTTTTAAATAATAAACTGGATAATATCCCTCATTTGCTCACTCATCCTATTTGAACTGACAGTGAAGTGAAAGTCCTGAATGCATTCTCCAAGTCCCTGTCTCATCTGGCAGCTGTCTTTCTCTCCAGTCTCCTGTCGTGGCTAGGATTTCAGATAAACAGCATGTGTCATACTTTTTTCTTAAAAAAAAAATCCATTGTTTATCTGAAGTTCATATGTAACTGAATGCCTGTAGTTTGTTTGACAATCTTCATCATGACACTATCTGATTTACTCAGGACATATCAGCCACAATAGCCATTTTAAACTACTTCTTTTCTTGCTGCGATGCCTATAATTTCTGTGAAAAGAAATGTTCCTCCACCCAAGTTCTACCTGACAAGCTACAACACATTTTTCCAGATTCATCTTAAATCTACATTGTAAGAGAGACTTCTAATATGCCAATCCTAGTAAATTCTCACAACACCTTATTTTGTTTTCTGATTTTCCCATGATAGTTAATATTAGCCAATGTATTTGGTTTACCACTATATACCTAGTGCTAGCAGAAAACAAGGAAAATATTAGAGCCTCAATATAGGTTTATGAAAGGCAGAAGGAAGTGAGAGACTAAGTCTATGTAAAACTGTCCCTTTATTCTAAGTCTGTGTTGCATATGTATGCAAATTTCACTTCTGTAGTTCAACATCCTGACCACATGTATGCTTTTTGGACAAATACACCTAACCTTAAACACAATGTTTAGTCGTTCTTACAGATATATTTAGGATACACTATAAATTTAGGATACACTATATACTTCATGAGACTATTATGTTGATTACATGAAATTGCCTTCTGTTTAAAACTATACATCCAAAATCCAAAGTCAGAAACTGTAGTATCTTGGTACTAATGAACTCACTAGTCTTATTGAATGCTGCCCCTTTCCTCCTCTATATAAAGAGATATTCAAATAGCTGCAATAGACAGAAAATTCAAAGAATACTTCCGACAGTACATAAAGGAAAATAGGAAGTGGCGGCAATATTGGTGGACTAGAAAATATATTCCGTTTCTGAAGAAATCAACTCTTACTCAGCCCAGGCAATCATTGCCAGGTAAGAACATAGGCCCACTGTCTCAGTATGTTACCCAGGCTGGTCTCAAGCTTCTGGGCTCAACTGATCCTTCTGCCTTGGCCTCCCAAATTCGTAGGATGATAGGCAGGTGCAACCATGACTGGTCCATGTGATTTCTTAACAGAGCCCAGAACTCAAAATTTTTTTATAAAACTGTTTAAAATATTAGGTACCAGCTAAAATACTTTTAGAACTCAGGGCGGAATCATGGATCAAATTAGTGAAGGCATGAATTGATATGCCTTTTCTGTATACATACATGGCAAGAACATAAATGATATCTAGAATATTTAGAAGTGAAAATATATACCTAGGATAAAGAAAAAAGAAATGTTAAATATTTCTGAAGAACATAAATGGAACACAAATCTCGAGGTGGTAAAATTATTTTCTCCATGATGAATATTTGCTTTTAATCATTCTCTACGATTTCATTCTGTGGCTAGAAAATAAAATATATGTTTAGAGAACCTATTATGTATAACAGTCTCAGGCACTAACTCTCTCTATCGTCGCCAGAACTTGGTCTATCATTTCAAGGAATTTGACTCAAAAATTTCTTCACACTTGAGAGCACAGAATGTAGAGGCAGGCCTATCATGAGGGAGGAAACCCAAGTTCTCGCTATCCCCTTCTTAGGGATTTAGGTATAAAGGTCTAATGTTATCAGAATTAACAACAAATCCATATTCCTAAGCACTGTGAAAAACAAAATAGGATACTGGAGAAACTTGGTTTTTGTTGTTATTTCTTTGTTATCTTTTTCCTTTTACATCCAGGTTTAGGACTACTGTGACCCATAAATTTTAGGGGTTTCTTTTAGAAAAGAAGTATTGTTAGAAAACAAATCTTGTGCTAACTCCACTATCACTAGTACAGAATTTTGTGCAGCAAACAAAAATCTTTCCAAATTTATAAACTTTGGCTAATTTCCCAGAATGAATTTTTAATTTTTTTTTTTTTTTTTTTTTTTACTCATACCTCAACATGAAGGGTACATTAAAATCATAACAGTAAGATTTGACAGGGTAATTTTGTATTTGTTTTTTAACTTACGGGTTGATAGCAGAATTTTATTTTTGAGGTATAACCCCAGCTGCAAGCATTTAAAACTAAAATTAGCCTTACATATGAAAATGATGTATTCAAGGTCAGGAATTTAAGCATTTCACAGCGATGAAATTTTAGAAAAAGTATACCTGTAGATATAGAAACACTATAATAAAAAATATGATGTAGACTAACCATTTAATTTATAAATATATAATAAAATTTAAGGTGCCAAACTTGATCTTGCAAAACAGCACCAGAGATTCATGTTGATCAAGCAAAGCTGAGTTTAAAACTAGACTTGAGAAATGTAGTTGGTCAAGGAGATGGGTTTGAGACTGATTTGCCTTCTCTGTACGTGCTTCCTGATTAAAGACTTCTTCCCTGGCAATACTCGTTGTCTCAGTGATTGGTTTCCTGTGAAGCAGGCAGCAAGACCTTGACAAAACCCCTGGTGTTTCTATAACATGTGGACCAACAGTAAGACTTCGTTGATCAAAGAAGGGAAAAAAATTTTGTCCACCCATTTAGATTTTCTCTAGCCAGTATCCCCATAGGCACATTTGAAACCTACAGAGAAAAAAGTTAAAATAACTGTATTTAACTGCTAAATACAATACTTGGACACCATGAGACTAAGGTGAACATAAAAGCAGCGACATAAAATACCAGCAAGATCTATAAGAACAAAGTATTACATTGCATAATAACCAAGAGAACCCGGCTTCCAAACACAAAAGTCTTACTGGGTTCAATGTTACGAGCACTTGAGATTCCATAAGAGAAAGCAAGACTGATATTTATAATAATATTGATAGTTTTATCTGGAGCTCTGGGCCTGAAGAAATATGTTACAGTCTGATCTCTCGCTTATTGTTCTGACACCAGTCCAAATCAATGTTTTAAAATTTTTACATCTCCTCTATTCAGGAAATTTCTTTGTCCCACATTTTTTCTATTTTTATTCCATTTACTACTGATAAACCACAAAGTTAACTTTAATAGAATTAATAATTTTGTTAAATCCATTTAAGATATCCTTCACTGATGCACAAGGAGTAAAGAGGATATGCAATTAATATAAATATTTATGAGGAATACAAATTTATTAAATTTATTAAAATACAAACTACAATTTGTTAATTGTAGAATTAAAAATATTTATTGAATGAATTTTACTTTGTGTGAAAATTTTCTCGAAATAAATTCTGATTCCAAAACAATCTCTTAAAAAGAGCCCTTGGGCAAGATACATGAAAATGTAAAATTTTAAACTTACCTATTTTGTATCCCCCAAATCGTAACTTGAACACAGCAGCCATTATCCCAATTATCCTCTTCCCTTTTCTTGTATTTTTCACTGCTTTCTAATCCTATCTCTCTTTATCACAAAATTTATTTCTTTTCTATTCAGCCACAAATCCCAAATCGTATGTGCCTCCTAAATTCGCTTTTAAAAAAAACATTGCCAGGCATAATGTCTCACATCTCTAATTCCAATATTTTTGGAGGCTGAGGTGTGAGGATCACTTGAGGCCAGGAATTTAAGAGGAGCTTAGGTAACATAGTGGAACCACGTCGCCACAAAAAGTAGAAGAAAACATTATCGAGGCACGGTGGTGAATATCTGCAGTTCCAACTACTTGGGAGGCTGAGGCAGGAGAGTCACTTGAGCTCAAGAGGTCAAGGCCGCAGTTAGCTGTGGTGAAATCACTGCACTCAAGCTTGGATGAGAGGGTGAGATTCTGTCTCAAAAATTAAAATAATAAAGTAATATAAATGAAACACAACATTCTGGCATTAACACTAACATTGAGCATCAGCATGACCCATCATTCATGTTTTATTGCTACTCCTATTACATTTCGTGAGTAATAAAATACCTTTAAACTTTACAAGTGTATTTAACTTCACTTTTCCTTCCAGATCTTTGAAAAAAGCCTCAAATTTTAATTTTGCACTGAGTCTTCAAATTATGTACCCAGTCCTTAAGCTGCAATTCCATGCATAGCAGAAAATAAAAATAATGTTAAAAAATATATGTAATTCGTCTGCTGCAATTTTCATAAAATAATATGACAAGTAAATCTATATTGATCTCTTTTAATATTATACTAGTTTTTCAAACAAGAATGTGTGCAGTCTTAGGAGAATAATTCTGTACTTACATCCCTAGAGTTTTCTACTGTTATGAAAAAATGACCAAAACAAAGGAGAGGAAGTGATAAAATTCGGTAATCTGTCTTATAGTTCCTATGATGGTTAATTTTCTGTATCAACTAACTAGGCTCTAGGGTACCCAATTATTTGCCAGCTATTTGCTGTTTTTGTTAAGATATTTTTGGATGAGTTTATTAAATCTGGCACACTGCGTAAAACATATTGTCTTTCTTAATGTGGGTGGGCCTCATTCAAGAAATTGAAGGTGAGAATAGAACAAAGGACCCTCCCCGACTTGAAATTCCTCCTTCCTGCCTTCAAAGTGGGAACATAAGTTTCTGTTTTTGACATCAGACTCATGCTGAAATATTGGCTCTTCCTGGACCTTAAGTCGGCTAGCTTACAGCTGGAACTACATCTGGAGCTCTCCCTGTCCTTAGGCTTTCAAACTTGGACTGGAGCTACATCATCTGTTCTCTTGGGCCTCCAGTTTGCAGACACACCCTGTGGATTTTGGGACTTGTCAGCTTCCCTAATTGCGTGAGCGAGTTTTTGATAATAAAGCTCTTTATATAATGTATCCATTTTATTTGTTCTGTTTCTTTGGAGAATATTGATTAATATACTTACATAGCTATTTCTGTGAACTCTTCATATTAGGGATCAATTGTTGTCTCTTGAAATAATGTAGACTGTTTTGGCTTCTGAAATAGGTGACTACAAGCTCTGATAATAAACATTATGAATTCGTACGTAGTCCTCGTTGGTGATTTCTAGAATTTTAAATGCCATTTTCTCTCTGCTGATCCTTTAAATGTTTCTAAAAATAGTCACCCAACAAAAAGAACAGGAAAATGAGATGCTCATTTTAGAGACTGCGTCATTCTTGCAGGAAGGTTGGTGTGTACCAAATTTCCCAATACCTTAAACCGTGTTGTATTAGTAAATCTCTTCCTTAACTTAAGCTTACGGATGTTCCTGGCAAGCAGGGGATTGAGACCACCTATATCCACTGTATCAGGAGAGAGAAGTGAGGCTGCCAATGTCACCTATGACTTAATGATTTTTTCTATGACATTCTGGCCTAGGAATATAATCCTGCTGACAAATCATACAAGAGATTTAGAAAATTCCTGTAACCCAGTAGTTTTTTTATCTGGGCAAAAACTCAAACGGACTCAAGAGGGACTTTGAGACAATATGCTCTGAAGGAAGGATTAGAATTAGGTACCCTCTGTAGGCATATATGGTACCATTAAAAAAAAGTAGGCATTATGAAAATATAGCACAGAATATCAGTGAGTTAAATTGCCAGTAGTTAAAATTCTGAATGATTTAATCACATCCATATTTGAGCTATGGTGATATTTTGAATAGTTGACAAAACACAGGCACCTGTATTGCGGATAACCAAGTTACATTTGCCAACATAGCAACATAAGAAAAAAGGGGAGGAAAGTTGAATAATTAATTATTGTAGCTAGAAACTGCCCTACTAAATGATAAAATGAAAAAAAATCTCTACCATTCCAAATTTAGTGTTGTATAGTGATGTCAAACATTTGGCCATATAACCCAAAATTTTGTTTTTCTTGAAATATTTTAGTACTCAGATTCATTGAGGTAGCGTGGTGGGAAAATAATCAGAAAGAAAATGTCTAAAAAAATCATCTGGGTTATCCATATAATCGACATTAAGATTTATTCCTTTTGTGTCAGAAAACCCATGATCAGTGTCTCGTTATATAGTTATTTATGCTGTGTTTAAAATCACTGATTATTTCTTTGTTTAGCTTGAGTTTTTTAGCAATTTTTATAATCAGATATATAATTTGCAAATATTTTCTCCCACTCTGTTGCCTTCGTCTCTGTTTATAGCCTCTTTTTATATACAAAACTATTTTTTTATTTTGTTTAAGTACATCTATTTTTTGATGAAATTCCATTTCCTAACTCTTTTCTTGGAAATACCCATGAGTGTTCATAATTTTCCAAGAATTCACTGTTAGAATTTGGGATGGAAAAACAGATTTGGAGAACTCTGTAAAAATAAGTAGAATCAATAATGATCCACTGCACTCTTCATTTGAGGATAAAGAGGAAAAAAGTACCTTGCAGTGCCTCATGTGTAGGTAAAAACAGAGATTAAAAATAAGAAGGAAATACTTTTTCTAATTTGGAGTCGTGACATAGTCACAGGCGGAAGGCAAGAAATACCGCAGAGGTAAGTCTTGTTTAGCCCATGAGCATAACGGGCCTCCTGCTTTGCTCTGCAAAGAGTCATTATTCTCTGTGCAAGCAAAAGACATTTACATAGTAAGATAAGTAGACCTGCTATTGCCAGTTAGTGGAAGAAAAGTAAGTAAAATATGGTGGTGTATACCCTGGCGTACAATTCAATATCTAGAAACAACAAACTCAATCTCTTCCCAGCAAAATACGAAGCCAGGAAACATAGTTTCAAGGGAAAATAAACAGGGTGAGTGTTTTGGTTTTTGGTTTTTGGTTTTTATTTGTTTGGTTTTCCGTTTTTGAGACAGTGTCTTGCTCTGTCCCTAGGTTGGAGTGCAATGATGCGATCTCAGCTCACTGCAACCTCCACCTCCCAGTTTCAAGCAATTTTCTTGGATCAGCTTCCCTGGTAGCAGGGATTACAGGTGCTTGCCACCATGCCTGGCTGATTTTTGCATTTTTAGTAGAGATAGTGTTTCACCACGTTGTCCAGGCTGTTCTTGAACTCTTAATCTCCTTATTTGTCCGCCTTGGCGTCTCAAAGGGCTGGGGTTGCAGATGGTTTTTTAAATAATAAAAGTTAGGTAAAATTAGCATACATACTCAGAGAAATTACAAATTTTACAAAGATGGTATTTCAGTGATAACAAACCAAGCAGATATGGTTGCTTTTGAAAGGGAGAAAAAGAGGGTATGTAATAAGGAAAAAAATTAAATAAATATATAACTAAATGGAGGGACTTTGAGGCAAAGTGCTCTGAAGGAAGGATTAAAATTAGGTACCCTCTGTAGGCATATAGTGTACCATTGAAAAAGTAGGCATTATGAAATATAGCAAAGAATATCAGTGAGTTAAATTGCCAGTAGGTAAAATTTGGAATGATATAATCATGCCCATATTTTGAGATATGTTCTTAGGAATCAGGTAACCCTACAATGAGCAGTCTTTATGGAGACGTAAACGGAAGTAACTGTATAGGGGCAGAGAGTGAGAGTGAAATCAACACAGCAATATGGAGTTTGAATTTTATGCCTAAGGAAAGAGCAAAACCAAAGACAAAGTTAACAGGTATCACAATCACCTGGAAGACTTGTTAAAGTAGAGATTGTGCTGGGCTGAACACCCAGAGTTTCTAATTCAGCTTTGTGTTTTGCTCTGAGAATTTGCCTTTATAACAAATCCCCCATATGATGCTTATTTTCCTGAACGTTGACCAATATTTGGGAATTACTGATCACAACAATGTAAAAATAATTTGTTTAAGAGGTATTTGTGGAGGCAATATTGATTGCATTGTGTTTTCCCTGGGCAAACTTTGCCACAGAAAAGAATTTTTGCTTGGACCAGTAGCTCAAATTCTTGAATTAGGAAATTTTTATGACCAACTTATTTTGAGGGGAAAGATCAGGACATAGTGCTTGTTTCTTTGTTTTTAAGTCAATTTCAAAGGATATGATTGACAAAGCCTTAGGATTAATTTCACAGCTAAGGATTTTGAAAACCGATCTAGAATTTGAAGCCGGTATTTAATATAAAAATAAGAAGCAATAAGATAATAAGGATGTGGCGCTATAGGCAAAAAGCCTTAGTAACAGATATTTCAGCATAGCGTGGTGGTTAACAGCATATTCTTAAGGATTGGGAAAACAAATTTCAACTTCTGGCCCTCATTTACTATTATTTTTCTGTATGCAAATTATACAAGATTTTCCATCTTTACTTCCTTGTTTCAAAATAGGGATGATAAAACATGAACATATTAATCAGGATAGTCTGCTGTAAAAATTCACCCTAAAATTTCAACAGATTGATATGGTTTATTTCTTCATATATTTCAATTTATGTAGCCATTCCATGTTGGTATGATATTTAAAGTAAATTCATTCCAGCAGTGACACAGACTCAAGCTGATTGTATCTCATGATTTCACATTCCATACATTCAAGTCTGTCCTGAGGTCATCACAAAATCAGATGAAAAGGTAGGTGGTCTCAAACTGCTGGTCTCATGGCCTCCATTCACATTTGCCTCCAAAAGCGCTGGGATTACAGGCGTGAGCCACTGTCGGTTTTAGCAGCTTTTAATAAACAATGTCTAAACTCATGTGTTGGTGAATTTATATGGTGTTATCTGAATTTAAGAGTTGAAATTATTTTGTAAAGAACGTCTTACTAATTCTATGTAGTAAGTCTTACTAATTCTCTGTAGTACCAAAGAGGTGATAGATTTCAGAATCCCTCAATAGTCCCAGCGAATTTTTTGTTGTGTTCATAAATTTTGACTTCATGAAGTTTTATGTAATTAATGTGTTTTAATTCATTTTGAGCATTATTTTCTTACGCCATATTCTGTTGATGCCAGCCAATCTGGGTCCCATCATACTGCCTCTTTTATCTGTTTGGTTTTAACCCAGGTGTCTTTGATAGATTTCTTGGTTTCTGATAAAACATATTGCCCGTTGTCTGATCATGAATATTTTCTGCCCACGTTGGAATTTGTCATTTCTCCTAGGTAGCCTGGTGTCTTTACTGACAATCTATATCTGGAAGGAATAATGGAGACTCTAGAGGCGCAAATTGCTATAGGATTGGTATTATTTCTATGCTTGTTTTTGTGGAAAGACTTGCAAAATATTTTCTTACCTGGAGAATGTCCTGTGTGCAATTGAGAAAATATGTATTTATCTCTGTGTTGATTAATGTTCTATAAATATCAGCAAGATCAATGTGTGAATAGTATTATTCATCTTCTATATTATTGTTAGTTTTCCATCTAGTTTTTGTAGCAATTTTTGAGAGTGGGGATGGAAATTCTCCAAATATTCTTGTCTCTATTTCTTCTTTAACTCTGTTAGTTTCTGCCTTATGTATTTAGAAGTTCTGTTGTTAGGTGTGTGTAGTTGCCTCATCTTCCGAAAATATTGACTCATTTATTATCATAAAATATCTTGTTTCCAGTAATAATTCTTGTCTTAAAGTCAGTAATTTCTGACATCAAATAGTAATTGTAGATCAACTATGATTATTATTTTTATGGTATAGTTTTTCTTATTCTTCCAATTTCAATTTAGGTCTTTGAATCTCTAATGTGTCTGGTTTAAACACCATGTAGTTGGACCTTATTCTTTTTGTTTTCTGTCAATGTCTGCATTTGAGTTAGGTGCTCAGGCAGTTCATATTTTACGTGATTATTGATATGCTGGATTTACATTTGCTATTTTTTTATTTATTATCTGAATGGATACAGCCACAGGATAGAATACCTTGGATTTCCACTCTCTTTATATAAGTTTTGTCAATTTTCTCTAAGAACATCACACCTATCTTAAATCGTCCAATCTCCAGGTCTCTGAAATTGTTGTTTTTGAAAACTTTCTACAGTTTTACAGTTACTTTTTGAGAATAATATACAGTGGCCTCCTCACTCCACTATGCTAAAACTCTCTGCATAAGCCTCTTGCATTAGTTCCAGAACAAAAAATAATAATCAGAATAAGGGATGAATATCAAGATTATAAAACTGATTTAATAAATGTTTAAAACAAAATAGATAAAACATGAAGAATTTTTACATTTAAGAAGCGGTAGAAATGAAGATATTACGATAAATTCCAAATTAGTGAAACATAATTGATTTAATAAATATTTAAAACTTAAAATAGACAAAACATGAAGAATTATTACATTTAAGAAGCAGTAGAAATGAAGATATTACGATAAATTCCAAATTAGTGAAACATAATCATTAAAATTGTAGATTTAGTCCTTAACTCTGTCACTTTGGGTTGAGTGGCCAAAGTGTCAGACTTTACTCATCTGAAAAAGAGAGATAATTTTCACTCTTTTGTGAACATTTAATATAATGACGCGTGCAACTCTGTTTGAGCAGTGCCTGACATCTTGTAAATTCTTTAAAAATGTGACTTACTAATCTTAAACCATTGTTAAGTCGTCCCCCGTTCCTATGTTTTGCTAAATTAATTAGCAGCGCCATTGAAATCTGATCACAAACACTTAAGACATATTCCGTAAGAGCTCTGTAAGAAATTAAAGTACTTCTAATTGTTGCTAATCACCACTAAGGTAAACTTAAATAATGTCCTTAAAATAATTAGACAAGTTTTTCGCAAATATTTTTTCCGCCTATATAGCTTATCTGTTCATTTTATTCACAGTGTCTTTTGCAGAGCAGAAGTTTTTAATTATAATAAAGTCCACCTGAATATTATTTTCTTTCATGGATTATGCCTCTGGTGTTATTTAAAAACTCATCACCAAACCAAAGTTCAGCTAGATATAATGCTCTGTTATCTTCTAGAAGTTTTATAATTTCATATTTTACGTTTAGATCTATGATCAATTTTAAATTGATTTTTATGAAAGGTATTAAGTCTGTGTCTAGAATCTTTTTTTTTTTACATGTAGGTGCTCAATTTTTCCTTCATCTTATGTTGAAAAGTCCATCTAGTTGTACGATTTAAACATCTTTTTTTGCTTTTGTTTTACTTCAAATCAAGCCTATCTTGATCATGTTTCCTTTAACAGATTTGCACATATTTTTACTAGTGAGAGACAGCAAATTTTAATCTATAACAAAAAGGGTGTTCCACTTCATATATAAGCCATTGGTAATGTTTTCTTGTTCTGTGACCTTTGGTGTCACTTTAAAACGCAGCTTAAGAAAATGGAGTGAGAAATTGAAAATGATCTCCAAGGAAAGTCCGTGTCTCAAGGTCTTTTAAGAAAATTGTGTAAGATAATTGCTTTTCAACCACTGTCTTCAAGTGTATTCTTTCTACCTGAAGAAAGAGTGAGCTAGATTTATCTTATTCTCTGCTCTTAACTTTTGCACTGCTCTTGATGTCATTCTGACTAAGTGGTAGAATTCAGTCTTGCCTAGTGTATGTTTTAGGCCCTTCTTGAACTTTTCTTGAAGACTTCCTCCTTAAGTTGTTTTTCTTCCCAATAAACATAATTTCACGAAGTCCACAAAAAATTTTTGTATATTCTTACAGTATGTCAGTGAGGCAAATTACTCAAATATTCCACCTACTGAAAGGAAGAAATAGTTGTATTATTTACACAGTACTACTCTCTCAGCCAGAATATTCCGTTGCTTGGAGAATGTTAGGATGATAAGAAAATTTATCTATATTTCACAATTGTATTACCTTCCCCAAAACAAAATCTGAAAAGTAGCAGACATAGGAGGAGATAGCACTATAACTTATCTGCCAAGTTTATCCAGCCAAGTTTTCTATATATAATTAAAACCAAAATTCAGTGGTTAACTAATAGATTTATTGTCTCAAATAACAGCAGGCCTAAGTATGGCAAATGAGATCTGGTGCAGATGTTCAGAAGACTATGCTCCCTCAATCATGCCGCTTTACCATTCTTGGTTTTTGATAACAAAAGACAATTGCATGTATCGTCATTGCATTTGGATGGCAGGAAGGAAAATGAATGTGGGGTATTTTTATGAATAAAAAAAGCTTCCCAGAAATTGCAGTAGACTCCCACTTACATTTCATTAGACAGAATATCAGAGACCCACATTTAACTACAAGAAATCCTGGAGAATAAAATGTTATGTTTTCAGCTGTGTGAATTGCTACACTGTGACAGTCCTTTTAATAATGAAGAAGAAATGAAGACATTAGGTGTGCTATTTAAGTGTGTCTGTGACATGAAATGTGTCTCCTAAACTACAATGAAGTTTGATAGTACAGAAGTTGAGCAACCAAGCTGTAAAAATGGAGTGAAACTACAATTTGATTTTGTCATAATTTATGTGTTACAAGGTATACAGGTTCATAATTATTTATCCATTTATTCATTTTAGAGACAGGTTCTTGCTTTGCCCAAGCTGGAGTACAGTGGTGATATCGTAGTTCTCTGTAGTCTTGAACACTTAGCCTCAAGGAATCTTCCTGCCTCAGCCTCACGAAGTGCTGGGATTACAGGGGTGAGCCACTGTGCCTGGTCATAATTATTTAAAGGTGTAATGGTTTACTAAATTTGATTTTCCCACAGCTGTATGTTTTAAATCATGTTATGTAGTAAAACGCTTTCTACATATTTTTTAAGAGTACCCCTCGTCTCCGTTTCTTCCATCCCTCTCCAATGGTAGGCTTGGCTTATTACTAATAATTTCTAAATGGTTCCCACCTTGCCAAAGCAACACCATTTCAACTCATTCTCAAAGTGTCTGTCAGAAAGTTTGAAAACACAAATCTGATTTTATGACAAACTTGTGCAAAATGGTTTTTTGTAAATCTCCTTGTTTAAAAATGAAGCCCAAACATATTCACTAGAGAAAGGCACTCTCTAACTCAGCTACCACCTATCACTGCGGCTTGGATTCTTACGTACTCCTCCTTTGTATCTGACATATTTTTATTGACAGAACAATGTTTCCTTAGACAGTTCTTAGTCTAGTAGTGACAGCAACTAATAAAATTTTCCAGAATTATATCTTGTTTTTTAGAATCTGATGTTTTAGAATCTGATATGCTCTTTATTATGCTTTTACAAAATCTGTGTTAAGGTATTGTATAACAAGAATGGGCTGAGAATGCCACAATTCTCTTTAAATCTTAAAACAAGGATCCTCTGTGTCCTCTCAACTTTAGCAAAAAAGGAAACTGAATCCAAAATTTTTAAGTGACTATCCCAAGGTCATATAAGAGGAAAGGCAAGGCTGAGACTAGAACTAGGACATCAGTTAAAAAGTATATTTTTGTGCTAGAAATTTAGCCATATATTCCTAAAGTCATAGTGACAGTTTTATTCTGCAAATTTACCTACATTGGAAATAAATTTCATCATCCCCTTTCCTATGTGTTTTCTTGTCCGCCAAAATAGAAGTATTTGTGAGTTTTGGATATCAGAAGCAAAGCAGGCACCGTTACATTTTAAATGTCACTGAAATCACTTATGTGGCTTACAGGTGCAAAGGGGCCAGCAGATTCTAGCCTTCCCACTTTCTCTTTCACTCCAGGTCTATTTCTCCTTCCCGTCTGCCAGATTTGCTGTTTAACCGTGACCCCAGACACACAAACGGAATTGCTGTCCAGAGACCTCTTTACGAGCACTTCCTGTCCTACTCAGGCAACTGTTTGTTCCTGGGTTTAGAAGACCGACTAGAACTTTGGGAAGCCAAGGCCCTGTTCACGAAGTCAGGGGTTCAAGACGAGCCTGGCCAACATAGTGAAACTACTCTCTACTAAAAATACAAACATTAGCCCAGCAGGATGGTGGGCGCCTCTAGTCCCAGCTACTTGAGAAACTGAGGCAGGAGTGTTGCTTGTCCCCAGGAGGCAGAGGTTACAGTAAGCCAATATCATGCCACTGCCCTCTAGTCTGTCACAGAGCAAGACTCTATCTCAAAAAAAATGGCTGTTACTGACTTTTCTATGATCTTCTAATTCCTTTCAGATCCCATAATTCAGTGAGTCCTACAAGGGTATTCCTACAATACATTCCTACTGGTATTCCTATTACACATTCCTTATTCTACAATGCTGATAGCAGTTTTGTTTCCATCACAGAACTGACTGACACAGCCAGATAACCCGTTAATAATCACATCTTTCACATCCTTTTATAAAGAAAAAAAATTAGCTAAGCTAGTAGAAGATATTTATTACAATGAGAAAAATTTGTATAGTATAAATTATTATATAGACTTGCATATAAAGACAAATACTTCATTCTCAAAATATATTTGCACAATAAAAACCTAATTCATATGATTTGTTTCCAATGAGTATTTGTAAGTAAAAGACTGAAAGATAAAACCTGTGATTACAGAAACATGATACACTAAAACGTCTAAGAAGCTCTTTAACCTGGTATTTTACAAATTTATTCTTGCACAGAAACTGCTTTCCTTTTTTTTTCTTTTTTTCAATTTGAAGTATGGCATATACCTATTAATATTGGGCACACCCACAGTTAATAATCAGAAAAATAGCATGTTACTATTGAGATTTTGACTACTATTTAAGAAGGATAATAGGTCTGCCCATTGGCATGAATATTATAAAGAAACTCCACCAGATTATATATACCAATTATCAGAAAGGCCTTGAAGGCATTACCACAGGCCTTGAAGGCTTGCCCACGTAATTTTTTTTTATTAACTCAGAGAAAAATGACTTATTGTTTGCCTAAATAAATAAAATGGATAAAGAACATCTCCATCTTGAAACCAGTACAGAGTGGGATTATTGCAATTGAAGATGAGACTGCTTTTCTTGCTTCTTTTTATTATGCACTGCAAATCCACACAAGAAGCATTTTGTTAAAAGATGCTGCGTTCCACTGTAGGGTAGAAATGTTTTTGCACACATTTCTGTCTCTTCTGATTATTATGTGGTGCTATTGCTTTTTCTTCAGCAAGCCAATCAAATAAGAACAAGTTTTTTTCTGAATGTCTACTACTGGTCCAAGGAGTTGTTGGATGTTAACTAGGACAGAAAACAATAATAAAAACCTTCTGCTTTCAAATAATTTCTACTTAATTGGCTAGATGAGATATATATATATATAAATAATTTTAATACAAGTTCTAAACTTTCCAATGTCTCATATGAAGTTTATGTTCTGCTGAAGATAGTAAGAAAGAGAATTCAATTTTAGATGGAGAGGTCAGGGAAAACTTCTTGGAGTAGGTGATATTTAAGCCAATCCTTGAAGAAAAAATTAGACTTGGGGCTCTAAACAGTAATTTAACCAGACAGTGTTACCAGACATAGTGTTAGTTCAGTCTAGATCCCATTGTCCACCCCGCTCACAGAAAGCCACTCACTGAGACCCTGAATATTGCTGGTGAAGAAGGTTTTATGTGTAACGTGCTATGAGATATGTAACGTGTAATATGTAATGTGTAAGACTTTATGTGTAATGTGAACCAGAAAGACATCAGCCAAAACTCCAATCCTCCCCTTCTAACTAAAGTCAGGGGTTTATGTATTACGTGAGTGCACAGTGATTGCAGTTTCAGATTGTGAATTTTATATCATTAAAACTAGGCTCAAACACATCTTTATTAATCAAAATAGGAACCATTAGCATCAACCCTTTTACCCAATGAGAAAAGTTTGTTTATTTCTTTAGCATAAAATCTGTGCTTCAGGGCATTGCTGTAGGACTTTCTTCTCAGTTTGCCTTTAGATGAACTTGTCACATGGCCATGAAATAGACTCAGAAAATTTGAAGTGTGAGAAAAATGGAATATATTGGGCAAAAAGAAGAAATAAAGGAAAACAAGAACTCTCAGCAAAGCGAGAGAACTGCTAGCTGGTTTCCAACCTCACAGTTTGAATCCCAAGTACCACCTGGAACAGGGGAGGCCCGGCTCCTCCCTCCTGTATATAGCACAAACTTCCAGTGCTCCACCCCAATTTTCACTCCTACCAGTGCACTGGCCACTCAGAGCTTCTGCCAGGGAGCCCATTTATTTGGCTGGTCATTTGACAAACACTTGGAAAACATTTTCTGCATCCTACTGGGTTGGAAATATTTTCATTGAAAAAAGTTGTGAAGATGGTTGAAGAAGCGTTAGTCTGTTGTCAAGGAATCAGGCGAATATTGTTGATTAAGAAAAACTTCCTAGCCCAATTTGTTCAATTTTTGAAGTATTAGTTATGTGATGTGCAAACAGACCTTTTCTTGGAGGAGAATTGGCTATTTCTGTTGACCAATGGCGGATGCAGGCATTGCAGTTTTCGGTTCATGTCATCCATTTGCAGAACATACTTCTCAGATGTAATGGTTTTGCTGGGATTTTGAAAGCTCTAATGGATCAGACCGGCAGCAGAACACCAAAAGGTGATCTTGACCTTTGGTGCAAGTTTGGCTTTGGGAAGTGTTTTGGAGCCTCTTCTTGATTCAACTCCTGAGCTCTCGGCTGTATAAAATCCACGTTTCATTGCACATCAAAATGCAGTCAACAAACCGTTTGTTGTTGTACAGAATAAGAGAACACAAAACTTCAAAATGACAACTTTTTAAAAATTTTCACTCAGCTCATGAGGCACCCATTTACTGAGCTTTCTCAACTTTCCAATTTGTTCCAAATGCCAAATGACCACAGAACAGTCGAGGTTGAGTTCCTCATCAGCCTCTTCTGTAGTTGTAAGAGGGTCAGCTTCGATGATTGCTCTCAATTTCTCATTGTCAACTTCCAATATCCGGCAACTAAGCTCAATTTCAAGGTTCTTGTCTCCTTTGCAAAATTTTTGAACGGTGCGTTCTTTAGCAATTCCTGGTCCAAATGCGGTTCCTAGTCCAAATGGTCCAATTGGTTCATTAGCAGTTCCTGGTCGAAATGCATTATTGATGATAAGAGTTGTCTCTGCTGCTTTTAAACTGGAATAAGAAAATTACTAGAATTTGCTTTTTGTCTAACATCATTTCCATGGTTTAAATAAACATAAATTTAAATAGCAAATAAAAAATAATTAGCAAAGAAACATAAAGTGAGAAATTCCCATTAAAATTATATATAACATAGCTACATTTATTTAAGAATGTATCCCAATATCAAATGGTAAATTTCAACAATGCAAACTCTGCAGTTAGTTTCACATTCACCTAACAGCTTGGCAGAAGAACCGGGGTGTGGGTTAAGGAAGAGCATTTGGTCAACAGGGAGCAGGTAGCTGAATGAGGTGTCAAGCATTTCACTGTAACCACGTGCAGGAAAAAAAGGAATTTTGGAGGAGAAAGGAACAGCAGTTGGTTTGACAGGGAGCAGGTGTGTCTCATCGGCTACAGTGATCTGATCCATAAAGCCTCAGTTCCCTGATGTCATCCAGGAGGCCTGACATTCAGTTTCCTGAGAAAAGATGTAGGTTTAAAATTAGGCTGATTTCATAAGGAAGGCAGAGGCCTGCAAGTAAGTTTAAAAGTAAAATTCTAGATAAATTTGATTTTCCAATAAGCAAAAACTCTAACAAACTTTTGGTATAAGAATATACCACAAATTATTTAGGACATACCTATAATAAAAATTATTTGTCCTTTATCTGAAATTCGAATTTATCTTAGGCTACTGTATTTCTACAGATTAAATTTAGCAGCTCTACTTAAACGTACAAAAACATGAGGTATACTAGGAAAAGAGAGTGATTCAGTTGTTACAGTTTATTTCCCCCAAAAAAAAGATATGTTGATATCCAGCCCCTAGTTCTTCTCAATATAGTGTTATTTGGAAATAGAGTCTTTATAGAGGTAATGAAGTTAAAATGGAGTCACTATGTTGAGTTCAAACCCAATATGACTGATGTCCTTATAAAAAGGAGAAATATGAACACAGAGACAGATATACATCTAGGGGAGACAATGTGAAGACAGAAACAGAAATTGGAATTATGTTCTCATGAGTCAAAGAATTTCTGCAGCCACCGCTGCAAGGGGCAAATTAACATCTTTTTCCCACATGTTTGGCAGGGAGTTCATTTCGTATCATTTTGAGTAAACCACTTAAAGTCTCACTCAATACTTTAAAACTGTGCATATGTGATTGAGAGATACAAATTATGTATAATAACGTGTTTATGTTATTTTGATAATTTTAAAAATTTACTCTCACCTGAAGATGATCTACAAAGCCAATTCAGCTGGCTCTACTGCACTGTATTAAAAATACTCTTAGTTCTGGAGCAAAAACAACACTTTGAGAAAACAGTTTTTGAAGAGTAACTGTGGTAGTTCCTAGGTTGGTATCTTTCCTGAGAGGACTATAAATGATCTAGATTTTATAAGAAAAATCATGTAGTTTGCAAGACATTGGAAAGGTGGTACTTCAATTAATCCCTTAACTCCCACTCCCAAAAGTCAAAAACTAGAAATATCTAGAGAAAAACTTGTTATGGATCCACTGTGACTGGATAGTATTTGATTACCAAGAAAAATTTCTTTGAGAAATTTACTTTCTATCTTGTACCAAAGGTAGCTAGGTAATTAAGGATTATATAGTTACAGAAGATGATAAAAATAGAGAAAAGATTAACATATAATAAAATTATTAAGCCAGGAGTGACTAACCCTATATTCTAAAGTACTGTACACTCTGAGAGATGGCTGCAATTGTTTTCCGTTCTTCTTCAGAGTTAGGAAGAGGGTAAAACATGATTTGTTATAGTTCTGATTCTCTAATTTTAGTGTGCATCAGAATCACCTAGGAAGATTCTAATTCATGGAGTCTGGGACGAACATGGCATTCTCTATTTTTAGCAAGCTTCTCAACGATACCATGTTGCTATTCTTCCCATCTTTGAATAGCAACCCATTGCTTTAAATATATTTAACATCTCTGGGCTACAATTTTCTATTCAATTGTTGTTCTATCCCACAAAGATATATGTGAGCTCCTTTATTTCAGAATAACATCTAATTCAGTTGTGCAATAAGAAATGGATGAAAAAAATGATCATTTCTTCTCCTCTTTCATTATTACTTTTCTTTGACCAAAGAATGCTATCGCTCTAACAAGGAATGTAGCAATTCTGATGAAGTGTGTTGCTTGGTAAAAATCATGGGGGAGAAATAAGACCTGTATCTAACCAATGTATTTGCTAACATACCAAAGAAAGATAAAACATAATTTTAAAAAGTGCAGTGCTCTGGGGCAAATATTTTTAAAAAGATCAGGCCTAGGGAAGAAAACATTTCTGAACCTAAGGAGGTTAAAATTTTGGACCCACATCTATTATCTGAGTAATAAATTCCCACTGTAAAGGAAAAAAATGGAAAAAAAACATGGCAAGTCCAATAAATGATAAGAAAGTAATGAAACACCAACAGCAGAAAAGCACAGTAAACACAAGAGAAACGTGGAATAAGATGACACACAATAACAATAAATATAATTGACTAAGTTGCCCCATAAAAACAAGGTAATTTTGAGTTAAAAAACATTTTCAGTTTTCTGAAAATTTTCATAAAATTCTCACTCCTAAGCTATCAATCAGGGATATGATAAAATAAATAGACACAGAATATTGGAAACAAAATATGCAACTATATATAAATATATATTTTAAAAATAGCAGAAGTAAGACATTTAACTCAATTAATGTTAATTATTAACAAATATATTCAAAATGGTATTAGAATTATATTTCATACTGGTATAATATACAGTCAAACAATAAAATTCAATAGTCATTAATCATCAAGCATCTAATGAACCAGCTTGTAAATATATGAAAAAGGAATTTCATGGAGTGGCAAGGAGAAATACTGCAATCATAGTCAACTATTTAAACCAAGATCTATCAGAAATTAGACAATTAAATTGTCTAAAATAAGTAAGAACATAGGTGAGTAGAAGAATTTAAATTTAAACACAATTGATGTCTGGGGAACTTTATAGCCAATATATACCAATTTAAAAAAATGTCAAATTTTTTAAAAAGTAGACAATGTATTTTAAAGATATTTTTTAAAAAGATATACATATATATACACATATGACAGGAAAATGAGAGAAAAATAGATAGATTATTAAAACCAAATGTTGATTCTTAAAAATATCAATAAAACTGAAAAACTTAGGGAAATTCTAAATAATATCCTTCCCCAAAAGGATGACACACAGAAAACATTACCAGTGAAAAAGGGACTATAGATATGAAGAAGTTTCAACATGTTTCCAAAGAATACTTAGTAAACACCATACTGACATATGTAAATATTAAGTTTCATTTCCTGGAAATGCATTGACTCAAAAACAGGTAGAAAAACTAAATAGATCAATATACATAGAAATTGAATTGTAAATTAGTTAAATATTTATCTTACTATACAAAGGCTCCTTGCCCAGACAGCTTTATGTGGAAATTCAACTAAATCTTGAAGTTTCAACTTACATAAATTTTTCTGGGGCATAGAAAACAACAGAAAAACTTCCAAATTCAGTTTGACTTACATTGATACTAAAGACTCACTTTGATACTAACACCAGACAAAGAGAACACAGAAAAAAAAGTGTAGAAATCTAAAAGAAATATTTTTAAATTATACCCAGCAATATATTACCATGTGTGTTTTACTTCAAATCAAGAAGTAAGTACTTACTATGGATTATCTATTATCTCACAGATATTGAAAAAATTTTTTTAAATTTCAACACTTTTTCCTAATGAAAAGCAATCCAAAAAAAAGATACTAGATAGGAATTTCTCAAACTAAGGAAGGATTTCTTTCAGAAACACTTTGGAAGAATTCTTCATGGACAGTCAATACAGCCAGTCAACTAAATACAAGACAAGATGGGGAGGTGCACTACAAGCACAAAATACATCTGATGCAAGACCTAGCCAACTAAATAAATTGGAAAAAAAAAAGTAGAAAACACAAAACTGTACAGTATTTATTAATGGTTTACCTGTCTCCATAAGTAATAAAAAAGAATTAACTGAAAAATTGTTAGAGTGAATGTAGATGTTTCATAAGTTGCTGGATATTAAATAAATATAAATCAATGGTTTACTCAGAAAAAATAATAGAATAAGCGTTTTCATATACAATAGCATAAAAAGCCACACAATACCTAGTAATAAACACAGGAAGAAAGCCCTATAAACCAAAAAAACCATAAAATTTTAGTTAAAGACGCAAAATAAAATCTAAATGATTGGAGACATTCCATGTCCCTAGCTGGTGAGTTTTAGTAAGTTTATGCAACAAATTAATCTATGAATTAAAAGCCTTCTCAATCACAATATGAGGAGTTTTAATGGATCCTGACCATTGCTATACAGAGAAGAGAACGCTTCTAAATAGTCAAAAACGTTTAGAAAAAACAATAAGGTGTGTCACTATCACAAAGTACATGAAGTAACTCCCCAAGGAATTAACGCTGGAATAAACAAATTTGTTGACAGAAGGAGAGTTCCTAACAGATCTTGTATATGTCTGGCGTATTTCTTGAGTGAAGCACTTCTATTCTGTTGAACTCATATATATATGTACATATTTTAATTTAATTGTCTCAGCAGCTGTGTTCCCTAACACAATCTATTACACATAATGAATAGAAATTAATCTCATTGTGGATTAAGGAGATAAGCGAGACACAAAATCGTAAAACAGGAAAGGAAAATGATAATTTACCTAATAAAATTAATATCTTGCTTTAAAAAGAAATAATGAATGAACTTAAAAGACAAATGACAACTTGAGTGAAAATATATTTATCCTACTCAAAAGTTGATTTCTATGGAAAAGGACTTCTATAAATTATCTTGGAAAGGAAAAGAAAACAACTATTAGGAAAATGGTTAAAGAAATATGAACAGGACACTCAAAGAATAAGAAATGAAAAGCCACTGAATGTATCAAACAATTAAATAAATGTCAAAGAAGAGAGATTTTTTCTCAAGTAAAAAAAATAAATATTAAAAGCTGAAAAATGAATGAAGGGAAAGATTCAGAAGTACTGGTCTTGACAGGCATTGTTAGAGTGAATGTGGTCTGTGGGGTCTGACTGGAGACAGTCTAGCAGTTTTTACTACATTCAAAGTGCATGGCCAGGAGTGGTGGCTCACACCTCTAATCACAGCAGTTTGGGATACCAAGGATGGTGAATTGCTTGAAGTCAGGAGTTAAAGACCAGCCCGACCAACGTGGTGAAACCCTGTCTCTACTAAAAATACAAAAATTAGCCGGGCGTGGTGGCAGGTGCCTGAGATCCCAGCTACTCAGGAGGCTAAGGCAGAACAGTCACTTGAACCTGGCAGTCAGAGGTTGCAGTGAGCTGAGATTGCATCAAGGTACTCTAGCCTGGAAGATAGAGCAAGACTCCATCTCAAAAAATAAATAAAAATTTCATATAGTTTAAGCAAAAATTCTGCTTCTAGGTGTCTATTATTTCTAAATGAAACTTATTTCTACATTTTTGAAAACATTTATAATTACAAATATTCTCTGGAACATTGCTTTTAATAGGAAACCCCTTCCACAAATGTACTGTTTAGAGGAGGAATTATTAAATAATTTGCCATATATCCATATGTTGACTGACCAAAAATTCAGACACACCCCTATGCAATAACGTGGAAAGATTTCTGAAACATATGTATCATAAATCTAATAAAAAGCTATGTATGTATGTTGTTAATTTGTATTTTATATCAGTTATATTATTTTATATTTTTTAAATATATACTGCTTATTTATATATATACAGATACATAGTTATATACACAAACATACATACATATATATACAGCAAAATGAGGTTCCAAGGAACACACTGTCCACAGAGGCTGCCTGAGGAAAAAAGTCAGAGTTGCACTAGCAATTATGGGGGATTTTATGCTTTGTCTTATGCATATCTATACTGTTTACTTCTTACACTTAAAAGACATACAGGTGTTATAACAGCAAAACCACAAATACTTTTGAACCAACATAGTATTTATGGAAATTTTTTTGTGTTCATTTCAGAAAAATTGTTTTTGTTCAATTCAGAAGTTTTTAGGTTTTCAGTATTTCTCCCAGCATATTCCATAAAACACTGGTCCTGGTCCTCTGAGATGCTTCATGCAAAATGGGTTCTGAGATCAAGTACTTATTTTCATTCACATTCTCATGTTTCTGTAAAGGGAATTCATCTCCCAATCAATATCAAAATAAGTTTTTCAGCTGCCAAGTAAGAGTATGTTCTAAAATGACAGTCATTGACTGTTTACTGGTCAAATTTAACCAAACATTTCTGAACTGATCATAGACATTTCAAAGCTAGGAATAATTGCTGTGACCGATTTCATGAGTTCTGAAGGGTATCTGTAAGGTTAGATATCAAAAGTTTCCAGCTGTCTTTGAAGAGAAGCTATTTATCTTAGAAAATTGTGTAACTAAATTAAAGAGGAAAATGAAACCATACATGTACCTAAATATCAAATATAGAACAAAATCGAAGAATTCCTCAATCTGAATCTAATTGCCACTTCTAAGGCTCACTCAAGCACAAGAAAAAATAAAAAATAAAAAATTGCATATTGTCATGATGTCTTAATACTTGAAATGTATTACAACTATCAGCTGTAAGTTAGTCAGAAGAACTTCCAGTGCTTCGTTTGCAACGAAAAAAAAACATAGCCTCAAACCAACAACAAAACAATGTGGCATGCAATGATACACGTATACTATTGTCAGTTTAAAAACATTTGTATACATTGAATATAGCAGAGGCATTTTGGCTTTTGTTTTTCTTTTATATTTTTGCTCCCAGAGCTGTTTTTAAACTAATGATATCCCTTAACACCATCAGTTAAGAGCTCTCCTGAACACTGGCCCTGCTTCTCTTCCTCAAAAATCCCACACACTCTCCAAATTCATAGCCACCTGACCTGATCCTTTTACTGAAAACAGCCTTCCTGGAGCACTTTATATAAAAGTGAGTCTCAGCCTTCACCCTAGCACTCCCTATCCCCCTTCCCTGCTTTATTATTTTTGTAGCACTCATCATTATTTCACTTACTCTATAGTTTACATACTTCCTTGTTGTCTATTCTTTCCCACCAGCAGAGATTTTTTTTTTACTCTCTTTACTCCTGTATCCCTAATCACTTTAACAGTGCCTAACATATACTAGGTAGTCAATAAGTACTTCTTGAATGAATGAATAAATAAATGAATCTTAAAATTAATGATCTATATGAACTGAGAAGCTAAAATTATTCTGGAGATACAGTAGGCTAACTGGCAATTTAAATTATTTATCAGGCAATGCTACTTTTAAAAGCTATTTTGGCCTGGTGTGGAGGCTCACGCCTGTAATTCCAGCACTTTGGGAGGCCAAGGCAGCTGGATCACCTGAGGTTAGGAGTTCAAACCACCCTCACCAACATGGAGAAACCCCTTCTCTACTAAAAATACAAAATTGGCCAGGCGTGGTGGCACATCGTAGCTACTTGGTAGGCTGAGACAGGAGGATTGCTTGATTCCGGGAGACAGAGGTTGCAGTGAGCCAATATCACGTCATTGCACCCCAGCCTGGGCAACAAGAGTGAAACTTTGCCTCAAAAAAAATAAGTATGCAAACCTACTTTATTTTGGTGAAATTTTTTTCTCCAAAACTGGTTGACTATGGCACATTAATTTTTCCCCCATAACATTAAAATACAGTTCAACTAGTATTCTTTATAAAACATTTTCGAAAATAGGAGATACTTTAAACATCTATTAAATTCTATAATTAGTTATTTTAAAATATGGCACTTTTTCAGTCCTTCTTACTATTTTTCTTCCTCCTCTCTCTTTCTGTGTTCTCTCACCTCTGCCTCTCTGGTAAGAGGCATGGAATAACATTCAGGGCACAAGACACAAATTTGAAAACAAATTTGAACTGATTTGAACAATATGTAAAATAATACATTTATGGTAATTACAATAATGCAGAAGAGTTCTATGCTAAGGGTATTTTGCACTGAATCTTATATTTTAGTCAGGATAAACAGAAACAGTTCTTCTACCAGAAAAACAGAAACCATTTCAAGTTTTTACAACAGAGAATTTTTAATGCAAGAAATTGGTTACAGGTGTGATAGACTAGTAAGCCAAACCAGGGACATTGAGGGAAGCCAGATACAAGCAACAGCAAAAAGCCCCTGAGACACTGAGAGCTGGAGGTCCTAAGAAGCCCCCAGAGCCCAACAGCCTGGGATGCCTGGCAGAAGGAAACTCAGCCAATGCCAGAGACACTGCTCAAAGAGATGGGGGAATATTCTAGCCTCTTCCCTCTTCGTAAGCTTTGAACTTGCACAAGTGCCTACCTTGAGCTGAATCAGTTGACATTGTATCCTGGGAAATGCAGCCCGCATAACCCAGCTTCTCTGTGATGCAGATTAGAACCAGAAGAGTAAGGAGAGGTAAGCAGTCCCCGTACAGGCTCAGCTACATATATCATTTAACGTAAATCACACATGAACATTTGCCTGAGCTTTCAGTTATGACATAAGTCTAACCAAAGATTAAAAACAAAAAGAAGAGCATGTTAAATCCAACTCCCTCCCAAAAGTCGCATTATTTCTTTTCATGCTCAATTATGTGTCAGAATACCCTTGTGATCAAATGGATATATTACATTAAGTATGTGGGAAAACAATATTGATAAAACTGTTTAGTTACGCACAACACAACTAATCTCCTACCATTGAAATTTAATTTTAATATTCCGTAACTGTTTTTTAAAATTTTAATCCGCTTCTTTTAAAGTCCGGATCCACCACTGTCATAGCAGATATCACTTTAATAAATTCTAATTTTTTTCTATAATATAACCTTTAATCAGTGTAGCAACATAATTTATTAAATAATGTTTCTCTTTACTTAAACTGGCTAAAATTGCCTTACATGAAATCCTCAAGAAGAACAATATGGAAGCCATTTGCCGTAGACCATGCAATAGACCAAGAACAGTTTAAACAATAGACCATAAACTAGAGTAAAACAATTAAAATATTGCAATGGGAAAAAAATGTTATGGGCAACAAACTGAAAACAATTTTATTTTAAAATAACCTAGGTGTGGATATTTTATTTAAAAATACCCTCACTGAGAAAGAGCAACCAGAGTCATCTTGCATATACCAATAAAAGATGAAGGTGGCTTTCATATTATGATTTTATTTTTAAGAAAAATGTTAGGCAATTTTTGGATAGAGCCACAAGCCATTATAGGTAACAAATGGATTTAATTATTACCCAGAGTAACTCAACCATTTCTTTGCATTCCTGGACTTAAATCATATGTTATTTCAAAAGAGATTCAACATGGATTAAAACAAAAGTGCAATATAATAAAACTAAACTATTAACCCAGAATTAAAGATACTTTAATAATAAAAGGATAAAAAGTAAATCATGAAATTCTTGCTAAAAAAAAATTATGCCTGAGCATCCTAGAAGCAGAAACAGGGAAAATGTTGGGTTTTGCAGCACTCAGGGTCAAATTAAGGGAAATTTATATACCCTCAATTAAAATGGGGTGAAGTTTCAATCATATTTTCAGCCTTAGTCTGGTTGAACAGTGACAGCATCACACTGAACTCTGAGAGGAAAAAAACATTGGCTTTGTCTCAGTCAGGCTGAAGGCAAAAATTTCCAGGGACGTTGATATAATTCCTTAAAGATTCAGTGATATTTGTGTGAGTGGTAACCATCATAATCTTATAAAATTCCCACTCTAATTCATTGTCTATATCTTCAGTAAAATCTATAATTGTACACACAATTTTTTTTTCAAAATTATGTTATATCTTCCAGGAGAGCAAAATGATAATTTCTGGATCTTGAGAAAACTGTCATGACCATGATTTTGGTAAAAATCAAGTTGTGAATGATTAGAAGCAACTTAATAATTCAAGAACTTAAAATGAATAATTTTGCATTGGAAGACAGAATTGGAAATACCAATCATTTTGGCACAAAGTTTAATTTTGGTATAATGAACTTCTTCATAGGCATAACATGGAAATAGATCACTATTGCCATCTCCTGGCAAGTAAACCACATGACCACAGTTTAAATCTTTTTGGAGAGCCATATACTGTGAGATAGCAAAATTACTCAAAAAATGGGCAATAAAGTATAGGATATTTATTGTAAGACCATCATAGGATTTTTATTCTTTATTTCTGTAAGACCTTTACAAAATCCCATTAGAACTGATAAATAGTAACGTTTGTTTTATGAGCTCTTTATGTTGAACAGAAATTCTGTTTGATAAGAATTTTTAAATTAAATGAATATGATGGATCTAACTGTGATTGAAACAAGTATTAGAGCTTCAAAAAGAAAACTTACAAAGTGTTTACAATGCATTTGTAAAAACAGCCAGCATTGTCCCTACCACTGCATGCAGCCCAGAAAGTGGCAGGTAGCTTTCTACCACGTAATAAAGCTGATGGGCTGGCTAGCAGCTTGAACAGCATTAATTCATCTTTCTGCTGTGGGGTTTTTCACTAGAGATGAATGATACATTACCTCCAACTTGCCTTCTCTTCTGGCTCTGTTTCCGTTTAATTTCTATCTTACTATGTTCTCCTTTGCAATCTGTTGCTGCTGTTGCAATGAATCCCCTTCCCTCTCCTCCTCACATCTGGGTATCTCATCATCAGCTGCCTCTGAGCCTGGTTCATGCACTCCCTGCCTGAGATGCCAGCTGAGCCATTTATGAACTAGATGTCACTCAAATCTGCAAGCTCTGCTCCAGGGTATCATCCTGTCTTAGAGACTCCAAATTCTTGCATCTGCTGAGTAAAAAAGGAGAATGAGATGTGGCTTCAAGTTATTACCCCCCAGACCAGAATGCCACGTTCTATATAGATCTGAGGCTTGACGTATCACCTTATCAAACTAATCATTTTGTCAAGGACGAATATAATAACGAGCTTCCACTAGATGGGTTGAAAACTCCAAGACAGGTGACATTAAAAAAAAAAAAAAATTCCTCTAAATTCATTCTTTGGAGGAAGAAAGAAAATGCATTTTTTGTTGTTTTACTTATCATACTTTGATGTATAAAAGCACTCTAGTTCAGTGTCTTCGTGGTCCTCTGTTGAAGTTTCATATTGTCTGCCTGTTTCCTCCCTAGTTAAGGCAATTTCCTGAAAAGCCAAGCTTGGGGAAACAACAAGAGAAAATCATCTTCTATACCTGGAGTTAGAAAACTGATGAAGCCAAAGTACAGAGGGGAGATCAAAGGGAATGACTCCTATAAAATATGCCCAATTTCGGAATTACAACTGACCACTCGCTCAGGGAAACTTCCCCTTATAGAGAGAAATTCAGATAAATCGATGAAAAGAAAATCCTCACAGAAATAAGAAAAATATTTTGAAAGGAGGAAGGGAGGTCAAAGTAACTAAAGGTTGTAGCAATAATCTTTCAAAGCAATAATAGCATTAAAGTTCACATATATAGAGCTTACTATGTGCTAACCGTGCCTGTCATCATTTCATATGTATAAACTCATTCAATTCACACAACAATCTTATTATCTCCATGTTAAGAGAAAAAGAAACAAATAGACTTGGAAATACACATGGTAGATTCAAGATTCCAATCCACTTGGTCTGACTCAACCACTGAATTAGTCGGGGTTCTCTGGAGACATAGAACAAATAGGATATATAGAAAGATGAGAGGGAATTTACTAGGGAAATTGGCTCATTACAGAATATGAGACATCCCAGGCAATCTGCAAGCTGGAGACCCTGGGATGTTGGTAGGATGGCTCAGTCCAAGTTTGAAAGCCTCAGAACCAGGGATGCTGATGATATAATTCTTAGCCCAAGGCTGAAGGCCTGGGAACCTAGGGAGTTAGAAAAAAGAAAGCTTGGGGTTCTGTTATCCAAAGGCAGGAGAAATGTGGCCCAGATGCAAGACCCAGGGAGAGAGAGAGAGAGAAGGAATTTCCTTCCCTCTGCCTTTTTTGCCAAATGGATTGTACCTGCCTATGCTGAGGGTAGTCAGTCCACAATCTTCTTCAGCCAGTCCACAAACTCACACAACAGTCTCCTTTGCAAATAGCCTCACAGGCTTACTCAGAAGTGACACTTTACCAGTTCAAAGGTATTCCTTAATCTGGTCAAGTTGACACCTAAAATTAGCCATCAATGACTGCATTTAAGTTCTTCTAATTCTCCTGAATGTATTGATATCTCTGTCTATCTATGACTATATTTTGGAAACTCAGTCTCTCTCTCTTCTTTCCTCCTCCCTTTCTCTCGGATGCGTTCAAATACTAAAATGAATTGGATATGTGCTAGCTTCTCCATTCTATGGATCGATTAACCAAAGCTGAGGTCCAGGAGCCCCTAAGTGGCAGGGCTAGGATATAAATGTAAATCCCATGCCTTCCCTCCATACCTCATTGCCTTCCAGGATACAATGACCATGAAAATTCACAGCTCAGATCTCAAGTTGCAAGGACAGTTTTTTGAGAGCCCCAACTATGGACCCTCTGCATCCACCGCCACATTTGTACCGGGGTCACACTTCTCCTAGGCTGCTCTCAAATATTGACTGAGCACATCAGGGGTATTTCTGTGGGCACATCCTACCATAAAACAGGACTACCCAACTGGGAAACTTGGGCTCAAGTACTCCTCATTATCTTGCTTGAAACTTTCCTAGAAAAGCCTTCCTAGAAGAGCTTCCTACCCAATCTTCTTCGCTTACCTCTCCACGTTCACATGTGTCAGATCAGCATCAAGGTATGAGTCTCTCTTTTCGTGCTCCAACTCTCTCCATCCCCTTTACTTTTTTTAAACTTCAAATTAATATGTAAGGTGTATAATGTGACTTTTTTCAAATAAAAATTCTGTATATTTATTATGAACATACAACATGACATTTTGAAATATACACATTGTGGAAAAACTAAATGAAGCTAATCATTACTTCACATGCTTATCTTTTTGTGTGGTGAGAACATTTACAATCTACTCTCTTAGTGGTTTTTAAGAATGCAATACATTGTTAGTAACTTCAGTCGCCATGTTATATAATAAATCTCTTGGATTTAGTCCTCCTCTCTTTATGTTTTGTAAGGATTTTTCCTAATAAATCATTTCCATACCTAATCCCAATTTGAGTTTTGCTCCTGACAAATTCCAAAGTAACACACAGACCAGCCTAATACCTTCAGAAACTCATTTCAGTACATATGTAAGAATACAGATATCTACTATTTTAGACATGCTCATTTTAACGATTTTAGTTATATTGGGTTCAATAAACCACATATAGAAAATGTAATGATAGAATGGAAGGATATGGTTAAGCCTTGTGTCCTCACCCAAATCTCATCTCGAATTGTAATCCTAATATGGAGGGAAGTATTTTTTTGGAGGTGATTGAATCATGAAGTGGTTTCCTCCATGCTGTTTTCGTGACAGTGATTGACTTCTCGCGATTTCTGATGGTTTCAAAATGTGGCAATTCCCCCTTTGCTCACTCTCTCTCCTGACACTTTGTGAAGAAGATACTTAGTTTTCCTTCACCTGCCATGATTGTAAGTTTTCTGCGACCTCCACAGCCACGCAGAACTACGAGTCAATTAAACATCTTTCATCCATAAACTACCACGTGTCTGGTAGTATCTGCTCTATAGCAGTATGAAAATAGACTAATAAATGTAACAAACACAATAACAAAGCAGCTACAATAATTATGCCCTGACTTATTGTAGATCTAAAGGATACATGCTAAAGATAAAACTAAAGCTTCTCTGGAATAAAAGTTAGCAAGGGGCTAAAATATGAGGGCTCACAACAAATAACAACGAGACTCACTATGGCACTTTTCAAGAGTCTCCAGGAGCACTTTGCATATTCTTGCCAACATTTACACAACGAGATAGCAAAAATATACTGAAATACTTTCACAGAGAAGAAAAATTTATAGTTATCTGACCTTATATACCTCCATGTCCTATAATTTAGAAAATAACTAGTAACATGTTATTTCCATGATATTTTATGATTTATGATGACCCTGAAGCATTTAACATTTCTTATGTATAGATCTCAAAACTTGTCCTCTTTTTGATGACATACTCTCTTCTTTGCCAGAGGGCTCCTCTTGAATTTTCTCTTACATGAGCCTGGGAAACCAGTGGCCACCTGAACTATCATAAAGGTCAGTTACAGCATTACATCAATGGAGTTAATTAGTATTAGTTAGGAATTGGGCCTCTGTAACGATGGGAAACAATGCTCTAATTCATCTGTATTCTGTTCCAAAAATATGGTGGCAATAAAGTGTTGATTGGTTAAGTAATTGAAAGTCCAATCACATGTCACTGAGAAAAAAGACAAACATAACCATATAAACAAAATATCATTTTGCTGAAAATTATCCTGAAATTTATTTGCTGAAAATTATCCTGAAAATTATTTGCTGAATTATGTAATTCAGACTGCTAAAGAATTCATCTCATACTTGTGTAATAACAGCGTAGATCCTGGCAATATAGTTTGGTCATGATAAGGATAATTTTGTAAAAGGCAGTACACTAAGGTACTTGGGTTCTTGGCACCTTTGTTGAAGTTCAGTTGACTGTAGGTAGTAATGCTAATATATGGAATTACATGAATTAATATATAGAATATAAATATTAATATATTAATATGGAAAACTGTATGCAGATTCCTCAAAAACTTAAAAAGACAACTACAACATAATCCTGCAATTCCACTTCTGGTTATATAACCAAAGAAAATTAAATTAATATGTCAAAGCAACCTCTACACTCCCATGTTAATAGCAGACATAGTCACAATAGCTAAGATACAGCACCACTCTAATTATCCATCAACAAATAAATAGATTTTTAATGTAATATATAGAGAGACAATAGAATATTACTCAGCTTTAAAAATAAATAAGTCCTCTACTTGGAGACAATATAGAAGAGTTTGGAAAACATTATACCAAGTGAGATAAAAACATTATGCAAAGTCACAGAAAAACAAATGCCACATAATCTCGTTTATGTGTCAACTGTAGAAAAGTTAAACTTGTAAAACAAGAAGTAGAATAGTGGTTATCAGGAGCAGTAAGTAGGGTGAGGGAGATTTGGAAGGTGTTGGTCAAATAATAAAATACTTTGGTTAAACAGGATGAATAAGTTCAGGAGATCTATTGTACAGCATAGTGATTGTAGTTAATAACAATGTAATATATAGCTAAAAATCGTTAAAAGTAGATTTCAAATGTTTTCCCCACCAAAAAAGGATAAGTATGTGAGCTAATAAATATGTTAATTAGCTTGATATAGCCATTCCACAACGTATATAATCAAAACATCATATATTACACTATGAATTTATAAAATTTAGTCAATTAGAAAAATAAGAAATATAGTAAAACAAAAACCTACCGGATTGTCTCAAATGTTGACTTAATGGCTCACTGAAGATGCGACTTATAATCAAACTTACTATTAGAAAAATCTTCTCTTTAGTTAAAGTAAAAGTTTTTTAAAAATTATCAAATATCAAGAGTAAGCATGACGATTCTGTTTGCATGCAGTTTTCTTAGTGAGGAGTTACACAACTCAAATAATTGCAGGGGAATCAAAATAAGTAACTGAAAGTTATATATAGTGTTGAAGTGAAACTCAAGAGTTTAAAATTATTATAGTAATCTTCCCTCTGCTTTGTTTTCCACCTCTACTCTTTATAGCAGTCTGAGCCTTGCTTTTTTTTCAAATAGTTCTCAAAAATAATGAACAGAGAGCTGTAAATTTATATCCTTCTTGAAGTCTTTAAAAATTCTAGCAAAATCTTTCCTATGACCCAGCTGATGTGAATATATACAGCTTTCAAGCTACATACCAAACCTATTCTCAAATTTTCTACCTTGGCTTTTATGCTTTCCTTCATGGACTAACTCCCACTGTATGATTAGAGCTGAACTTTTTCAAAAAGACTAGTTTCACAAAAGCATAGGAAGTTTCCACTGTTTAAGATGCTTTTCCCTTTAGGTCCCTCCTACTGGTGATATGTATACTTATATATGTATACTTATTATAATTGCTTGTATATTTCTATGTCTCCCTCATGGGTACACACTGTCTTGCGAACATACACGCTGGGTTGTAAGTGCTACCAAGGTAAATATTTTATAGTATTTTGTTCTGCCGTTTCTTTACTTTGCACAAAGCCTGGGAAATGATCAAAAAATGCCTTTGAATAAAATTACAGAGCAATTATTTTCAAGTTAGAACTTACTCTGCATTATACCATCGTATGCGATTTAACCCCTATGAACTTCAGTTTCCTCATCTGCAAAAAGGAGAGGAAAATGCTTTATTTCATATGATTGCAGTAAATATTAAATGTTTTGTACACAACACCTCGGGAATTTCTTTAAAAAGTATTATGTGAACCATTAATATTATTAATATAAAACTAGAAGTGCTTAATAAAATAATGCTGGATGCTACAGTTTCTTTGAAATGCAAGAGTGAGTGAGAATAAAGGAATCAACTTAAACTTAGTAATTAAGTTATATGGGACAATAAAATGTGCTTTCAATGAGCTTTTTATTTTAGAAGACTGTAGCAAAAATAGAATTTTAAAAAATGTTCTTAAAAAGTAGGATTATTTCAAGACACAATTTTATTTTTCCAAAACTCTATGAGAATCACATTAGGTGTTTTAGTAATACTTTATCAGGGGACTTGTTTACTCTCATTGAGTTTAAAATCTGACTAAACTAATTTCATTAGCATCTTATTTTTGTTTGGGTCATTTAATGTTATTCAAACACTGTATTTGAAATGAGTCTCCTGAGATATATTTTACCCCTTGAATTTAAACTTACTTTAATTCTTGCACAGGGGCTCAAGCAGCATGGACACAGTAAATACTCAATGAGTTTGAAAAACTGCAGTACAGCATGAAGCAGAGAATGAGCCCGTTCTTTTAAAAATGCCTTCATTCCAAATTCAGGTGTCTATAATGTAAAGGAGCTTTCATCAGGCACCCCCTCATATTCATTATCATATGGCAGAAACGCAGAACGTGGGGGGAGAGCACCCAAGTCAGAAAGCCAAACACCGATTTGAATCCATTTACTGATCTATTTACTGATTACATCTAAGGAGATTGGGAGCTTTATGCTTGTGAAGACTCCATAGGAGCTATCTCATTTAGGGGTTACCTGGGCTGAAGAAGAACCTGGTAACATTCCATGTCTTCAGTCACCACTTGGAGACAGGACTGGGACTGACTACTTTCATGGCTCTGGTTTGCTCCACTTTGTACACACAGTATCAGCATAGTCAACATGCCCTAAGGCACACAGATCTTGACTCAAGCCAACTTTGTTAAGAGAGTCAAAGAGGACTTTGTTTAACGATTTTCCACGGTAGTTAATGTTCCAAGGGTCTTTAGGTTAAAAAAAAGGAGCATTTTAGTATTTTGTTTGACTATGATAATTTACAGTTCATTGGGAAAATGGTAAAACATCTCAGAAGAACTGGTTTCACTTTCTTACAAGACTCCTACCAGAAAACGAAAATATATGGTTTACACAAATATTGATCCATGTGTACTCCCCAGAGATTCTACAATGACTTTGACATTGATCTTTGCTAACATTACTGTATCATGCACTCACCAAATCAACTATAGCACTATATCACCTGATGTCTTCTGAAGTCAAGCTAACTAGGTGATTTATAAATTTAAAAGCCTAATCTCTTGCTACATATTTTAAAAAATATTTGCATCTATATCTGTAAAAGTACTTTAAACCACTTAATGTGCTTGTGTTGCCTTTTTCAAAGGCCTTGTACTATGACTGATGTAGATTGAATAACTTTTCAACGTAGTAATTCAAACTATTGAATAGAATGAGTATTGTGCAATATTTTTTAAAAGTAAATATTCAGCTCACTTACTTGTAAGACATTTTTTAAAAAGGAAAGTACATCTGTGGAGTAAAGCCACATGAGGCAGTTTTATTAAAAAATTAAAAATAATAGAAAAGAAAAATATTAATAAAGCTTATACAGTTGAATAGTACAATAGTTTCAATACATATGTTTAAAATTAGCATTAGTTTTTCTTGAGATGGAGTATCATTCTGTCACCCAGGCTGGAGTGAGTGGCACGATCTCAGCTCACTGCAACCTCCACTTCCCAGGTTAAAGCTATTCTCTAGCCTCAGCCTCCCAAGTAGCTGGGACTACAGGTGCACACCACCATGTCTGGCTAATTTTTGTATTTTTAGTAACAGGGTTTCATCATATTGACCAGGCTGTACAATTAGCATTTTTAATAAAAATTGCCAGATAGTGTTACTGTTTGAAGTGAATTCATGACCACAACATCACTATTTACGGTACAGTCTCCTCTGTGCCCTGAAGATAAGACAATGAACAAAAGAAGTCTTTGACAACGCATTGACTTTCAGTCACTCATATGTTGAATGATATTTCTTTCAGAAGAAATGTTTAAAAATGTCTATTTCAAGTAGTATGAATAGATGGAAAATGGAAAGACCTTCATTTAGGGAAATATATTTATAGCATTAATCAGCAATGTCTACACTTCCTCTGATGTTACTATTGCACTGATGTTACCTTTAAAAACTGATATATCTATCGAATTAAAACTCCCACACAAATGTTGCTTTGATTTGAATTTTAGCAAGCAATTTGCTTTGCTAAAATATCAAAGATTTCCATAATTCAGAAGGACTCAATTGTGAAAGAAAATTAAATTTAAATTAAACTAGAGAAAATAAGTTACTTTGAAATTTGCAAAGTATAGCTGCTAAAAAACTGCTTATAAAAAGTCTTCACTGTTGTTAAGTGTTAAATACAGGAAATTAGATTGAAATAAATTTTTATATAAGTACCAGTAGTCTTGTAAAGAGGCACCACAGAAATGCAAAAACAACATAATTTAAAGCAAATGCTTCATTTTTAATGTAATGTTTTTCCATACACTTAACTTCTAAAAAGTTTACTTATCACTTCAACTTTATTCTTGCAGTTTGTTTTGCTTTCCGGTTTTGATACTGGTTTTTAATTTTCTGACATTAAATTTGGCAATTTGCATACTAAAATCAACAAAGAAAACCTTCCTCATTGAAATTTTACAAAAGATGTCCTTGTTAGGCATTACAAATTGTTGCCATAAATTTAACATATAGGATGGAAAAATAAATGCAAATTTTATGCAAAGCAAATTATACTTTGTGGTTTTCCAGTGTTGTTGTTTTGCTGTTGTTTTCTTGCTGAAGCAGAGTGGGTGATAATCTCCTAAAGAGGAAAAACAAAGTGAAATTACTACTTAAAATGAATCACTGACTACTTCCCTCTCTCTCTTTTTTCAAGAAAAATTTGCAAACAAGTTGACAAACATTAGCAAATATGATATATCAAAGTTGAGGTTTTTCTTTCCAAAATGTGCTGCATGACTTTGAACAATAAGCCAAGTGTAAATGTTAATGAGATGTTTTTCTCACAAATGCTGACCTTTAATAATAACCATGCCATTATAATAAAAACAATGGTTAACAATTGTTCAGCAATATGATGTTTCTGGCACCGTTCAAAGTGTCTTGCACAGATCAACTCATTTTATCTTTACAATGATTCCATAGAAGTAGAAACTGTTATATCTAATTTACAGATGCGGAAACTTAGACACAATGAATGTAAACTATTTGACAGAATCGTGGTATGACAGACTGAATCTGAACCAAGTAGGTCTAGCTCCATAGACATCATTTTTTTTTAATTTTTATTTTAAATTCAGGGTTATGTGTACAGGTTTGTTACATAGGTAACCTTTTGTCATGGGGGTTTGTTGTACAGATTATTTAATTACCCACCTATTAAGCCTAGTACCCATTAGTTATTTTTCCTGATCTCCCTCCTCCCAACCTCTACCTTATGATTAGCCCCACTGTGTGTTTTTTCCTTCTATGTGTCCATGTGTTCCCATGACTTAGCAGCCACATGTAAGTGTGAACTTGCTGTATTTACTTTTCTCTTCCTGCTAAGGATATCTTAGTTTGCTAAGGATAATGGACTTCAGCTCCATCCATGTCCCTGCAGAGGATATGATCTGGTTCTTTTTGTTGGCTGCATAGCATTCCATGGTATGTTTAGAATTTTTTTTTTTAATTTATTTTATGTTACACGGTACTTGTGGAGGATGTGTACATTCGTTGCATAGGTAAATGTGGGCAATGGTGGTTTGCTGTACCTATCAACCCATCACCTAAGTATTAAGCCTAGCATGCATTAACTGTTTTTCCTAACGCTCTCCCTCTTCTTGCCCCCTGCACTCGCCTTATCCACTGCTGATAGGCCTCAGTGTCCTGTGTTCATGTGTTTTCATAGTTCATTAGTTTTATAAACTGTCCTTTTGCACACTTTGTGTTTCACAGTCTTTTTCTGTTAGGTTTTAGCTCTGTACATTTCTACTAATGACAAATAATTTTAAAAAACTTGAAAATGTCTCCTAATTAGCAAAAGCATTAGCAGAGACTTTGTTAAAAAAATAAAAGATCAAGGTTCAAGACTTAAGAAGCTACCTAACATAGCAACTATTTTTCCAATAGGCAAAAATAATGTCATTAAGCATTGGCAAAAATCTAAAACAACCTGTATGCTTCAAATGGCAGCAGCTCAAAACACCAGGCCATTTTGGTTTATTTCTAACTTTCTAGCTATGATTTTACCATAGATAGCAGACACTGAAAATTCTTTTCATTGCTATAAGGAAAAATATGCTGAATACCAAAGGGGTAGGAGGCATGCTCTTTCTGAGTAGTCTGCAATTCAATACGGAGACACTTTAAAAATGGTAGCAACAATACTGCATAGCAAAAGCAAGGAGCAAAATTAATGCCACCAACCATAAGGAAAGCCTTCAGGGAAGAAGAATAATACTGTGTTCAACGTGTCTTTATTGAGTAATGCCTACTTACCAGGCACTGTATACACACCTGGGTTATAGTGAGGTCAAAACAAAACTACTTACGTTTCAGAGGCAAGGCAGCTAGATAGACACATAACAAGCTATGACATTAGAATGACAAGATGAGCTATCTTTAGTAGGCAGGACTTCTCCCTACTTAAGTTGTGACACTTAAGGTGAAACTTAAAGTTGGGTGCAAGGCACTTACTAATTATAAATTCAAGATTTCCAGGCAGTAGGAAAAGGGATAATAAAGACCCAGAGGAAGAAAAGATCGGAAATGAACTTGCAAGGCTCAGATAATATAGGAAATTTGATATAGTTTGAATATATATCCCTACCAAATATCAGGTTGACTTGTAATCCCCAAAGTTGGAGGTGGGGCCTGGTGGAAGGTGTTTGGATCACGGGGTAGATCCCTCATAGCTTGGTGCCATAGTGAGTGAGTCCTCTGAAATCTGGTTATTTAAATATGTGGCATCTTTCCTCACCAAACTCCCACTTCACCTTTTGCCGCCAGTAAAATCTTCCTCAGGTCTCCCAGAAGCAGATGTAGACACTACGCTTTTAATACACCCTACCTAACTGTGAGCCAATAAAAACTCTTTTCTTATATATTACCCTGTTTTGGATATTTCTTCATAGCAATGCGAGAATGGCCTAATACAACCTTACAGTACATGGAGAAATCGTGACTTCTTAATAAATAACAGACAGTAGCAGCAAGAGTGGAAACTGGAAAAACAAATGGAAGTCTACTGGGCAAGTCCCAGGAGAGGGAAGATGATGACCTTGGCCAGAGTGTTAGTGGAAAGAGAAAAATAGCCAAAATATTCAAAATTTCCTCTAAAACCAATAGGATGTGCTGATAATCTGGAAAGACAGGACAACAAGAAGAAGAAAAACAGATACAGCAGTAAATTTAGAAAATCCACAGTTTACACAAAGCAATAGTGCCCATGCCATGAAGTATGGCAAAGTAATTCCATCTGAGAGCATTCTTTGCTATATCCTGGCCATCGAAGAGATGGCTGTGTAATCTCAGATGCCTGTGGCTTCAGTAAACACTTTGAAGCCAAGGGGTACTGGATCACCCAAACCTCTTTCATGGTAAAACTCTTCTTGCCACATGCTGACTTAGTCATACAATTGTAAATATATATAAAATAATTGCATTGATTTGTTAGCAAATATATCATTCCTGTTTTTTAAAGACTAACATTCCCTTCACTTTAATGAGCAAGTAAAAATATCATGTATTCCAAAATGTTATTAACCCCAAAAACATTAATAAAAAGGAAATTTTAAGTGTGAGCGTCTCTTTTTTATAGGAACGAATAATCAGACCTAGGCCATCACCCTGTATTTGAGTATCTCAGTGTCTGGTAGGCAAATTGATCCTGAATATATAATTATATATGAATAATAAAGTGTGTTAAGGAAATGTAAGGTTTTATATAGCACAGACCACGAAAGGAGCAGGGCGCTATATGAAAAATACTTTTTAACCTGATACGGAATTCGGTTTGTTAACTTAGTAGATTGCTTTTTCTTGAGAGGAAGCCTTCCTAGTGATTTAAAATATGTAGATATTAAATGGTAAATTCTTTGATGTGCTCCTGAGCATGAGAAAACAGTAAATAACTTAGGATAGGCTTAGTGGTTTTGGTTTTTGTTTACCTTAAACCCTAGCACAGAACTTGGGACAGGCTGGTACGAAAAATATTTATTAAAGAACAAATAAATAAGCAAAAGAGTCTATCTGTTTAGAGAAAGAAATGAGAGAAGGGACAGAGTTTCAATAACCGATTTTTTAAAAAGCTAAGAAAATCCTTCAAAAGTAAGAAAACCCACAAGTGTTATTTTTACTTTTCCCTCCGTTGGACACATACATTATTTATCTGTCTCCATTAATTATCTAGCAGTGGTTTCTGTGATAGAGCCATATATTGAAAAAGCAGACATTATATCCTATTGCTTTTCAACACTTGATAAGGGTGCATAGGCTACAAGCTTCAAGATATTTCTTCAACTACTATGCCATTTTGCTCTACACCATTAGCTTTAGGCCTAAAAATAGAAAATATTTTAAAATTAACAATAGTAGGAGAAGGCTATTTTTTTAAAAAGATACTTTCCCACACCCCATTTATAATTCCAAATCCCTATGTTTTCTTACAAATACAATAGGTCCATGGAGCCCTTTGTAGCATGGTGCAGTGGTTACCATGGTTATTTTTTTAAAGTTTAGTGAACAGTGTGCTTTCAAAACCTACATTGCCAAGGCGTTTGGCTGAGTAAATTATGTATTTCTGAGGCTTAAGAAGCATTTTTGATATATTCTTTCTCTATTAAAGAGTGTAAAATACAGAAAACTATAGGGACTTCTTACTGCCACTCAGCTACAGTAAACACATTTTCATATTTTCCAGTTTTGCTTCAAATGTTTTGTTAATTGAGCAATTAAAAAATTAACATATAAAGTTCAATTTTCTGGTGTTTTTCCTCCCATGCCTTACACAACCCCACCCTTCTCTCCTCTACCATTTCCCAACAGCAAGAATTTGATGTGTTCCATTCTATTTCATATGTCTGAACTCACTCTATATTGACACCCACAAATAAATGTAAATATAAAATATATTTGTGTTGTTTTGAGGCACTAAATTTGTGGTAATTTGCTGTAGCAGCAATAGGAATGTAATAGAATTGTTATTGAGTAAAATGTACTAAATTATTACTAATACTAATAGTTTTTCTAAGAGTTTCCTTGGATTCTTACATGTATAAAAACATATCATGTATAAACAACTTGCTGGCTGTGATGGCTTACCCCTGTAATCCCAGCATTTTGGGAGGCTGAGGAAGGTGGACTGCCTGAGCCCAGGAGTCTAAGACCAGCCAGAGGAACATGGTGAAACATTGTCTCTAGCAAAAATACAAAAAATTAGCTGGGCATGGTGGCACACATCTGTGATCTCAGCTACCTGGAAGGCTGAGGTGGGGGAATCACTTGAACCTAAGAGACGGAGGTTGGAGTGAGCGAAGATCACATCTCTGCACTCAAATCTGGGTGACAGAGTGAGACCTCATCTCGAAAAAAAAAAAAGACTATAATTTCATCTTTTTCTTTCCAATACCTATACCACATATTTAAAATTTTATATGCAGTAGCATTGGTTAGCAGTAATATTGGTTAGAAATTATCTTTATAAACATACTAAACAGAAATATTAAGATGAGGCCTTTTATCTGCTGCTATTTAGAAAGAAATGATACTATTTGACTGGGTATACGATATTTGCTGATTGGCAGGTGCCATTTGTAAGGTAGGGGAAGTCCCTACCTAGTTTTTATTTTCTAGGATTTAAAACATATTTCTTATTCAGCACCTCCCTTTGGATATTTAATAGTCATCTCAAACTTAATGTGCTCATACAGAGTCTTGTGCTCCTTCCCCAACTCTGTTCCTCTCCTAAACTTCCTTGTCCCAATAAATGACACCAGCATTTACACAGAGACTCATCTCCAAACCTAGGAGTTATTCCAGACCCTTCCCTTTCCTATATTTGTCACATCCAACTTACTGGCAAATTCAATGAGCCCTACCTTTAAAACCATAACATATTCACTTTCACCCAACTGACTTAGTCAGCCACTACCATCTCTCTGTTCAACTACAATAACCTCTTTCCTGCTCTCTTTGCATGAGAGTCCGTTTTGACTGCAAGCAGAGTAACATTTTAAAAATGTAAATTATTTGATGTAATTCCTCTCAAATGTATCCAACAGTTTTCTATCAGATGCAAATTTTAATCTAAATGTTTATCATAAACTTTGAGGTTCTACATGATCTGACCTCATCACCTGCCTCTCTCTGCTTTTCTCAATCTGCCCCATACACAATGCTTTCTTTGTTGTTCCTTGATCGAGTCAAATAGTTTTAAGTTTACAGCCTTTTTCTTGGTGTTCTCTCTGCCTGAAACCTTCTTCCCCCAGATTTTCTCATGAATTATTTCTCCCCCCATTCAGGTATCAGCTCAATTGTTATCTCTTCAAAAAGACAGTCCTTGACCATACCATCTGAAATATCCAAAATAGTGCACACATTTATGTAAAGGTACACATCCTCAGTTCTTTATTCCTTCATTTTTCTATGTAGGAGAAAAATACGCTATACTGTAGTGTATATAAGGGCAGAGATTTTGCTTCACTTATTTAGCATCCTCAGTGCCTAGAAAATGCCCATCACATAGCAAGGGTTAAGGAATTTATGTTTAACATATTTTGAATTTGATCAAGTACTTGTATCTGAAATACAATCATATTGTTGCATCTGTAAATATAGTAACTTGCACTTACATGATCTCTTACATTATGATACGGTCAATTTTTGTTGTTTTCTGTCTTTGCTTAAAAAGACTACATGATCTTTGTCTTTTAAATTTATGACATCAAATTAACCAATTGTATCTGTTTCAGTCACATAGTCTGCCTTCTAATTTTATATGTTTGATACATTTAATTTCTTGGACAGATTTAAAAAATAACTGAGAATATATGGGTAAATGTTTTTACTTTTGCTATATAAATTTCAAAAGAAAAATGTGTTCATGCAAGTTCAGCATTGTAATACCTTTTATTTTTCCTTTTCTCATTTTGCATAATTTATCTCCTTAAAAGGCTTTTTACTTAAAATTTTTGTTTGATGTTAATATTGCTATACCAACAGCATGTTGGTTAGTGTATTATAGTGTATCTATTTATTTATTTATTTATTTTCAACTTTTCTGCACTAGTTTAAACAATTTTGTTTTTTTTAGATAGTGTCTCACTCTGTCACCCAGGCTGGAGTGCAGTGCTGCAACCTGAACTCACTGTAACCTGGGTTCAAACGATTCTCGTGCCTCAGCCACCAAAGTAGCTGGGATTACAGTTTGCACCACCACGCCCAGCTAATTTTTGTATTTTTGTAGGGACGGGGTTTCATCGTGTTGGCCAGGCTGGTCTGGAACTCCTGACCTCTGGTGATCTGCCTGCCTTGGCCTCCCGAAGTGCTGGGATTTCAGGTGTGAGACACCATGCCCAGCCTAAGCAATTTTATAAGCTATGCTTGTCTGAATTTTACCTATAAAATTCTTAAACAGATATATTATTTATACAATAACTAGCAGTTTATATATAATCGTTTAGTACATTAACATATCTTATGATTACAGGTAAGTGTGAACCCTTATTTGTCCAATCTTTTTATATTTTTGTTTACCATTCTTTTAATTCTTTTTCTCTTTTTATATCTTACTCTCTGTTGGATGGATAAGTCTTCCTTAGATTGCTCTATTTCACATACATGTAATTTTCCCAAATATACTCTCTAAAAAACATTTTTTAGTGTTTACTCTTCAATGTTTAATATTTACATTGACTTTATATAGTCCCAGCGAAGTCTTAAATTATTCAATACATCTTTTCTCTACTCAAATAACAAGAAATTAACATCCTTTAGCTATCTTCCAATCCCTTTGCTATTATCTTCTAAGACTTAATTGTACTTTTTCTTAACTTAGAAGCCTTTCCAATAGAATTTACTGCTATTTTTGCTCATGGTTACTTATTGCATGACATTTCTCTTTTTGCATTCATTTCCTTCTTGCTACAGAATATCTTTTAGTAAAGTTTTAGCAATAATCTCTTTTAATTATAAACTTTCAGGTTTGTATTTCTGAGAGTGTCTCATTTATTTCTCACTCTTGAATGATGCATAGCTAGCTAGGATAATTTCCCCCTGAATACAGGCAAAAAAAGTTAAAATTTCCCCTGAAAAAACATTTTTAGATCCTTTTGGAAGTCCTCAAAGTGATAAAAGAAGAAAAAATATCCATAAAGTAAGAACATAATCTATTTTTTTAAAAAGCCTGCAAATATAGACCAAAACCAGATAAAGATTAAAGTATTGATTATTAATTTTGGAAATGAAAATATCAACATTAAACTTAAATTATGAGATGCAGGCCAGTTTAGGCAAAGACACAGGGAAAATAAGAGAATCGAAAGACCGTACTGAGGAATTAACCCAGACCACTATGAAGGAATATAAATAGGTAAAAAAAAAAAAAAAAAGAAAGAAAGAAAGATAAGAAACACAGGGCTAGACTGACATTTAATGGAAAGTTTATGAAGTAGAAGACATAGGTAATGACAGAAACATAGTATTTGAGGTATAATAGTTTGGCTGAGTCCCTACCAAAATCTCATCTTGAATTCCCACATGTTGTGGGAGGGACCCAGTGGGAGGTAACTGAATCATGGGGGCAGGTCTTTCCTGTGTTGTTCTCGTTACAGTGAATAAGTCTCATGAAATCTGATGGTTTCAAAATGGGAATTTGCCTGAACAAGCTCTCTTTTTGCCTGCTGCCATCCACGTAAGACGTGACTTGCTCCTCCTTGTCTTCCACCACGATTGTGAGGTCTCCCAAACCATGTGGAACTGTAAGTCCACTAAACCTCTTTCTTTTGTAAATTGCCCAGTCTTTATCTGCAACATGAAAGTGAAATAACACAGTAAATTAGTACCAGTAGTGTGGGGTGCTGCTGAAAAGATACTTAAAAATGTAGAAATAAGTTTGGAACTGGGTAACAAGCAGGGGTTGAAACAGTTTGGCGGGCTCAGAAGAAGACAAGAAAATGTGGGAAAATTTGGGACTTCCTAGAGAGTTGTTGGATGGCTTTGCCCAAAATGCTGATAGTAATATGGACAATAAGGTGCAGTCTGAGGTGGTCTCATATGGAAATGAGGAACTTGTTGGGAACTGGAGCAAAGGTGAGTCTTGCTATGTTTTAGCAAAGAGACTGGTAACATTTTGCTGTTGCCCTAGATGTCTGTGGAACTTTGCATTTGAGAGAGATGATTTAAGGTATCTGGTGGAGGAAATTTCTAAGCAGCAAAGCTTACAAGAGGTGACTTGGGTGCTGTTAAAGGCATTCAGTTTGAAAAGGAAAACAGCATAAAAGTTCAGAAAAATTGCAGTCTGAAAATGCAGTAGAGAAGAAAATCTCATTTTCTGAGGAGCAATTCAAGCCAGCAGCAGAAATTTGCATAACTAACGAGGAGCTGAACATCAATCTCCAAGACAATGGGGGAAATGTCTCCAGCCCATGTCAGAGGTTTTCATGGCAGCCCCTCCCATCACAGACCCAGAGGCCTAGAAATAAAAAGTGCTTTCATGGGCCAGGGTTTTGTGTGGAGCCTAGGGACATGGCTAGGAGCCTTGTGTCCTAGCCTCTCCAGCTGTGGCTGAAAAGGGCCAAGGTAGAACCAGGTCCATGGCTTCATATGGTGCAAGCCCCAAGTCTTGGCAGCTTCCCCATGGCGTTGAGCCTGTAAGTACACAGAAGTCAAGAACTGAGGTTTGGGAGCCTCCCTCTAGATTTAAGAATTTGTATGGAAACGTCTGAATACCCAGGCAGAAGTTTGCTGTAGGGGCGGAGTCCCCATGAAGAACCTCTGCTAGGCCAGTGTGCAAGGGAAACGTGGGGTCTGATCCCCCACTCAGAGTCCCTACTGGGGCACTACCTAGGGAAGCTGTTAGAATAAGGCCACTGTCCTCCAGACCCCAAAATGGTAACTCCAATGACAGCTCGCATTGTGTGGCTGGAAAAGCCACAGACACTCAACAACATGTTACATCAGTGTGACCTGAATGTGAGACATGGAGTCAAAGGAGATCATTTTGGAGCTTTAAGATCTGACTGCCCTCCCAGATTTTGCACTTTTATGTGGCCTGTAGCCACTTCGTTTTGGCCAGTTTCTCCCTTTGGAATGGCTGTAGTTACCCAATGCCTATACCCCCATTGTATATAGGAAGTAACTAACTTGATTTTGATTTTACAGGCTCATAGGCAGAAGGGACTTGCCTTATCTTTGATGAGACTTGGGACTACAGACTTTTCAGTTAATACTGAAATGAGTTAAGACTTTGGGGGACTGTAGGGAAGGCATAATTGGTTTTGAAATTTGAGGACATGAGATTTGGGAGGGACCAGGGGCAGAATGATATGGTTTGGCTGTATCCCCACCCACATCTCATCTTGAATCCCCACATGTTGTGGGAGGGACCTGGTAGGAGGTAATTGAATCATGGGGACAGGTCTTTCCCATGCTATGCTTGTGATAATGAATAAATCTCATGAGATCTGATGGTTTTAAAAACAGGGGTGTCCCTGTACAAGCTCTCTTTTTGCCTGCTGCCATCCATGTAAGATGTGACTTGTTTCTCCTTGCCTTCCACCATGATTGTGAGGCCTCCCCAGCCATGTGGAGCTGTAAGTTCAATAAACCTCTTTCTTTTGTAAATTGCCCAGTCCTGTAAGAAGGATCTTTACTTTAAAATATTGTAAATAAATGTGCAGTTATATGTCTTAAACCAAAATTAAATATTTAAAGAGACACTGTAACTACATTTCATGATTTTTGGCTTTAGCCAGGTTTTCTGAGTGTCTAACTAGATATCAGTCCTAATATCTTTTATTCTAATATCAGTATTAATAGCTTTTATTCTATTTCTGCCACCAACAGAAAAGTATTGGAAGAAAAAGAAATCAGAAGACTTTGCCTGTTTAGGAAGACAAAAATGAGTAAAAGTAATCCAATTTGGTAATAAACCATTGTTTAAATTCAAATATAGTTATTACACAATTTCTCTGTCTAAATATATGTATTGAGAGATAACAATCTGTCAGCAATGTGTTTTTTGTAGTTGCAATGTGTTTTGGGGTTAGTCTTAATTTGGAATTGTGATATGGATCCAGACAACAGGCATTCAAGAAAGAACAATCATTCCACCCACTTGGGGAATCAGTACGTAAGAGCAAATATGTGAGAGCCTTGTGGAGAATTTTTGCTTAGTGAACAGTTAAGGTGAGACTCTAAGGAACTATCCCCTTTAAACCAGCACTGCACTGTAGGCACTGGATCACTGCCACAGGGTAGCCTTTGCAGGACATCTTGGAGAATATCCTTATGATTATTTTTTACCTTAAAAATAATCTATGCAGGATTTAGAAAGATATGTAGCCCTTGGATGTTTCACCAAAAGACAGAGAGAGAGAAAGAAAGTTTTTAATTATGTATGTTTTGGGTTTTCTAGACAGGACTAATATTTATGTAAGCAAAATATATGTGCTAATTTTTAACTTTTTTAAATTTCATAAAGTTTATTAATAGGGAGTATGAGATCAATGTAGAAATTTGTAACATTTCTGGAGTTGTTTTTATTTAAATATATGACCTCTTCAATCTATATCCACAAATATATGTATCTTTGTAGATACACATACACTTACATACAAATTTTTAAAAACACATTTAGGACCTCTGGCGACAGGGTATAGCTACACAAAAAGCAGCAAAAACCTCAGCAGAGGTGAATATCCCTTTCTGACAGTTTTGAAGAGAGCAGTGGATCTCCCAGCTTGGAGGTTGAGATCTGAGAACGGACAGACTGCCTGCTCAAGTGGGTTCCTGACCCCTGAGTAGCCTAACTGGGAGACATTCCCACTAGGTGCAGACCAACACCTCACACTTCACATGGCTGGGTGCACCTCTGAGACAAAGCTTCCAGAGCAAGAATCAGACAGCAACACTCACTGTTCAGCAATATTCTATCTTCTGCAGCCTCTGCTGCTAATACCTAGGAAAACAGGGTCTAGAGTGAACCACAAGCAAACTCCAACACACCTGCAGCTGAGGGTCCTGACTGTTAGAAGAAAAACTAACAAACAGAAAGGACACCCACACCAAAACACATCAATACGTCACCATCATCAAAGACCAAAGGCAGGTTGGGTGCAGTGGCTCAAGCCTGAAATCCCAGCACTTTGGGAGGCTGAGACGGGTGGATCATGAGGTCAGGAGATTTAGACCATCCTGGCTAACATGGTGAAACCCCATCTCCACTAAAAAAAAAATACAACAAACTAGCCAGGTGTGGTGTCAGGCACCTATAGTCCCACCTACTTTGGAGGTTGAGGCAGGAGAATGGCATAAACCCAGGAGGTGGAGCTTGTAGTGAGCTGAGATCCGGCCACTGC
>NW_012102155.1:806095-809090 GCF_000951045.1 Mandrillus leucophaeus
TCACATGCAGAGACACACATAGGCTCAAAATAAAGGGATGGAGGAAGATCTACCAAGCAAATGGAAAACAAAAAAAAGCAGGGGTTGCAATCCTGCAATCCTAGTCTCTGGTAAAACAGAGTTTAAACCATCAAAGATCAAAAGAGACAAAGAAGGCCATTACATAATGGTGAAGCAATCAATTCATCAGGAAGAGCTAACTATCCTAAATATATATGCACCCAATACAGGAGCACCCAGATTCATAAAGCAAGTGCTTAGAGACTTACAAAGAGACTTAGACTCCCATACAATAATAATGGGAGACTTTAACACCCCACTGTCAACATTAGACAGATCAACGAGACAGAAAGTTAACAAGGATATCCAGGAATTGAATTCAACTCTGCACCAAGCGGACCTAATAGACATCTACAGAACTCTCCACTCCAAATCAACAGAACATACATTCTTCTCAGCACCACAGCATACTTATTCCAAAATTGACCACATAGTTGGAAGTAAAGCACTCCTCAGCAAATGTAAAAGACCAGAAATTATAACAAACTGTCTATCAGACCTCAGTGCACTCAAACTAGAACTCAGGACTAAGAAACTCGGTCAAACCCTTCAACTACATGGAAACTGAACAACCTGCTCCTGGGTACATAACAAAATGATGGCAGAAATAAAGACATTCTTTGAAACCAATGAGAACAAAGATACAACATACCAGAATCTCTGGGACACATTTAAAGCAGTGATATCACCTTTACCATTTTTTTTGGGGGTCTACTTGATTCTTCTCTCTTTTCTTCTTTATTAGTCTTGCTAGTGGTCTATCAAACTGACCTCACAGAAATACAAACTACCATCAGAGAATACTATAAACACCTCTATGCAAATAAACTAGAAAACCTAGAAGAAATGGATAATTTCTTGGGCACTTACACTTTCCCAAGACTAAACAGGAAGAAGTTGAATCCCTGAATAGACTAACAGCAGGCTCTGAAATTGAGGCAATAATTAATAGCCTACCAACAAAAAAAGTCCAGGACCAGATGGATTCACAGCTGAATTCTAACAGAGGTACAAGGAGGAGTTGGTACCATTCCTTCTGAAACTACTCCAATCAGTAGAAAAAGAGGGAATCCTCCCTAACTCATTTTACGAGGCCATCATCCTGATACCAAAGTCTGGCAGAGACACAACAACAAAAGAGAATTTTAGACCAGTATCCCTGATGAATATCGATGCAAAAATCCTCAATAAAATAGTGGCAAACTGAATCCAGCAGCACATCAAAAAGCTTATCCACCATGATCAAGAGGGTTTCATCCCTGGGATGCAAGACTGGTTCAACATATGCAAATCAATAAACATAATCCAGCATATGAACAAAACCAAAGACAAAAACCACATGATTATCTCAATAGATGCAGGAAAAGCCTTTGACAAAATTCAACATCCCTTCATGTTAAAAACTCTCAATAAATTCGGTATTGATGGAACGTATCTCAAAATAATGAGCTATTTATGACAAACCCACAGGCAATATTATACTGAATGGGCAAAATCTGGAAGCATTCCCTTTGGAAACTGGTACAAGACAAGGATGCCCTCTCTCACCACTCCTATTCAACATAGTGTTGGAAGTTCTGGCAAGGGCAATCAGGCAAGAGAAAGAAATAAAGGATATTCAGTTAAGAAAAGAAGAAGTCAAATTGTCCCTGTTTGCAGATGACATGATTGTATATTTAGAAAACCCCATAATCTCAGCCCAAAATCTCCTTAAGCTGATAAGCAACTTCAGCAAAGTCTCAGGATACAAAATCAATGTGCAAAAATTGCAAGCATTCTTATACAGCAGTAACAGGCAAACAGAGAGCCAAATCATGAATGAACTCCCATTCACAATAGCTTCAAAGAGAATAAAATATCTAGGAAACCAACTTACAAGAGATGTAAAGGACCTCTTCAAGGAGAACTGCAAACCACTGCTCAGTGAAATAAAAGAGGACAGAAACAAATGGAAGAACATACCATGCTCATGGATAGGAAGAAACAATATTGTGAAAAATGGCCATACCACCCAGGGTAATTTATAGATTCAATGCCATCCCCATTAAGCTACCAATGACTTTCTTCACAGAATTGGAAAAAAAAAATGCTTTATAATTCATATGGAACCAAAAAAGACCCTGCATTGCCAAGACAATCCTTAGCCAAAAGAACAAAGCTGGAGGCATCACACTACCTGACTTCAAGCTATATACTACAGGGCTACAGTAACCAAAACAGCATGGTACTGCTACCAAAACACAGATATAGACCAATGGAACAGAACAGAGCCCTCAGAAATAATAACACACATCTACAGCCATCTGGTTTTGACAAACCCTGACGAAAACAAGAAATGGGGAAAGGATTCCCTATTTAATAAATGGTGCTGGGAAAATTGGCTAGCCATAAATAGAAAGCTGAAACTGGATCCTTTCCTTACTTCTCATACAAAATTAATTCAAGATGGATTAGAGACTTAAATGTTAGACCTAATACCATAAAAATCCTGGAAGAAAACCTAGGTGATACCATTCAGGACATAGGCATGGGCAAAGATTTCATGTCTAAAACACCAAAATCAATGGCAACAAAAGCCAAAATTGACAAATGATATCTAATTAAACTAAAGAGCTTCTGCACAGCAAAAGAAACTACCATCAGAGTGAACAGGCGAACTACAGAATGGGAGAAAATTTTTGCAATCTACTTATCTGACAAAGGGCTAATATCCAGAACCTATGAAGAACTCAATCAAATTTACAAGAAAAAAACAAACAACCCCACCAAAAAGTGGGCAAAGGATATGAACAGACATTTCTCAAAAGAAGACATGCATACAGCCAACAGACACATGAAAAAATGCTCATCATCACTCGCCGTCAGAGAAATGCAAATCAAAACCACAATGAGATATCATCTCACACCAGTTAGAATGGCAATCATTAAAAAATCA
>NW_012102155.1:812205-813024 GCF_000951045.1 Mandrillus leucophaeus
GCAGAGAAGCTGGAAATTCAAAAAATCAGATGCATCTCCCCCTCCAAAGGAAAGCAGCTCATCGCCAGCAACGGAACAAAGCTGGATGGAAATGACTTTCATGAGTTGAGAGAAGAAGGCTTTAGTCAATCAAACTTCTCAGAGCTAAAGGAGGAACTATGTAACCAGCGAAAAGAAACTGAAAACCTCAAAAAAATATTTGATGAATGGCTAATTAGAATAACCAATGTAGAGAAGCCCTTAAAAGAACTGATAGAGATGAAAACCATAACATGAAAAATACGTGACAAATGCACAAGCTTCAGTAACTGACTCAATCAACTGGAAGAAAGAGTATCAGTGACTGAAGATCAAATGAATGAAATGAAGTGAGAAGAGAAGTGTAGAGAAAAAAGAGTAAAAAGAAATGAACAAAGACTCCAAGAAATATGGGATTATGTGAAAAGACCAAATCTACATCTGATTGGTGTGCCTGAAAGTGACGGGGAAAATGGAACCAAGTTGGAAAACACTCTGCAGGATATCATCCAGGAGAACTTCCCCAACCTAGTAAGGCAAGCCAACATTCAAATGCAGGAAATACAGAAAACACCACAAAGATACTCCTCAAGAAGAGCAAATCCAAGACATATAATTGTCAGATTCATCAAAGTTGAAATGAGGGAAAAAATGTTAAGGGCAGCCAGAGAGAAAAGTCGGATACCCACAAAGGGAAGCCCATCAAACTAACAGCAGATCTCTCGGCAGAAACTCTACAAGCCAGAGGAGAGTGGGGGCCAATATTCAACATTCTTAAAGAAAAGAATTTTCAACCCAGAA
>NW_012102155.1:817284-825807 GCF_000951045.1 Mandrillus leucophaeus
CAACCCAAATGTCCATCAGTGACAGACTGGATTAAGAAAATGTGGCACATATACACCATGGAATACTATGCAGCCATAAAAAAGGATGAGTTTGTGTTCTTTGTAGGGACATGGATGCAGCTGGAAACCATCATTCTCAGCAAACTAGTGCAAGAACAGAAAACCAAACACCGCATGTTCTCACTTGTAGGTGGGAACTGAACAATGAGATCACTTGGACACAGGAAGGGGAGCATCACACACTGGGGCCTATTGTGGGAAGGGGGTAGCAGGGAGGGATAGCATTAGGCGATATACCTAATGTAAATGATGAGTTAATGGGTGCAGCACACCAGTGTGGTACATGTATACATATGTAACAAACCTGCACGTTGTGCACATGTACCCTAGGACTTAAAGTATGATAATAATAATAATAAAGAAACACTATGCTATGCTTCACTCCATCTAAAATGCCAGTCCAGCTCTGGATCCAGACACATAGCTAAGAGCATCTGATATACATCCACTAGAAGAAAGTCAGAATTAAAAGAGCTGTGTATGGTAGGATGTTGGTGGCAAAAATAACACATTTTCTTAGTAGTAGACAAATACTAGCTTTTAATTTAGTTGAGTTTTGAATTTAGTAAATTAATCTGTTAATTTACTTTTCATTAAGGATACCATATGACTATCATACTGTATTAGAGGCCACCCTTCTCTAGTATCGCCTCATTGTAACTTGACTAATTACATCTGCAACAACTCTATTTCCAAACAAGATTACATTCTGAAGCATTAGGGCATAGAAAAAAAAACACATTTAGAACACAATTATTTCAGTAGAGGGAGAGAAGTAGGAAAAGATTTCAGTTATGAGTACATAAAGCTTTTAAACTGTATCTGCAATGTTATCTGCTTTAAAATGTAAAAGAAATGCAAAGGTAAATTGTCAAGGCAATGTGATTTAGCAAAAGTTTATAATGAGTTCTGGTATTTCCACTAAATTATCTCTTTAACTTTCTATAGAGACAAAATACTTTGTAGCCGAAAGCTATTGCATTAAGTACCCCATAGCTCATATGGATTCTACTCCAGGCCCACACTGGAATCCTTTCTTTGATGAAGCCTTCTATTCAAGGCTTCTTAAATGGAAGCCTTCTATTCATGGCTCCCCTTTTCACAAGGTAAATAGTGCTGTGAACACTAGAAAATAGAATTTCCATTTTAGAAGCTACAAAAGGTGACAAGAATAAAACTAGACTGCAACCCCATCCCTAGTGCTTCTTTGAGAAGCACAGATGAGGCAGCAACAAAACTGACCATATTTTTTCAAAGTCTGCTGTGAATATCTCAGGTTGTTTGGATCATTTAGATCTATGACTAGAAGAAAATTAAACTCAACTTAGAGAGACATTAATCTGCTGTTGAGGATCATGAAGTGCAAATGATATTTCCCAGGCAATAGATGTTTTTCTCATCATTTTCTCTAATGCTATTTCTTTTTTATTTGGCAAAATTTTAATATCAACATTTCTATTAAACTCTAATACTCCCTGCACTAAACTAAATTGAGAGGATCTTGACTGTGCTATTGAACATTTTATCTCCTTACTTGGTATGAAATTGGCTTATTTACATTTTTTCTATTACTGACTCAATTTTAACTATAATCCACAAAGGAGAGATACCAATGCCTCTATAATACTTCGTTTCTCACATACATGATTTCAACTCTTTTCAAGTGCTATATTTACATAATTCCTAAAATTATTTTCTCAATATTTTCAAAAGTATAAGTATAGAGAAGTTAATGATAAATTATACGAAGGGAACAAAATTGTGATTCCAAAGATAAGGTGCGTAGCAAGCCTTCACCTTCCAGATGCAACACCTATATGGTACATAGGATGATGGCAGGCACTGTGTCTATTGAGATGAGAGCCATGACCTATACTCAGGTCTTTGGGACTCTCCATCCAGACTTAGTCCTTTGGAGGTTGTAGTATCTTCTTGCTGGATCAAAAGAAGCTGAACTCAGCTATGTGGGGGCAGCTCTCCTGAGCATTTCTCCTTTTTGACATAAAGTGGTTTGATTCAAGGAGAGAAAATGATACTGTGCACAGGTTTAAGTTAGTCTTTGAACTTTAGTTCTATTTCTCACAAGGCTAAATTCTTTGCTAACTCTGAGGCAAAAAGACTTCTCCTTTTCTGCCGGGTTGTGCTTTCAGGTTGATGTCCGATTCCTGGAGCACACCAGTAAAATTGAAGAAGCATTGAAAATTCTGTGTAAGTAGCAGCTTCTCTGTAATTTGAGTCACTGCTATCACTTAATCTATAAAACTGAAATTTTGTACAAGTACCTAAGAATGTTATTCTTTGTGTTCTCATTTGGAAAGAAAAAATGCTGACCTAGGAATTGTAATTAAAATATTTGTTACTAAGCTGGGTGAAGATGCAAAGAAATCAACTGAATATTTTAGAGCACACAGTATGTGCTATATCAATTAATGTTCATGCAAACATTGCAAAATGTTATCATCCTTTTTGTAAATTTATATCATATAACTTGACTTAGTTGCTTTGTAACATAAAACTTAGATTAAGTGTCCAACTATTTCCCCCTATAAAATAGAATTTAATCCATTGTGTTATCCTGTTTGCTGCTCTAGGGTTTTAGTGATTGAGAAGAAAAGCAAAATAATTATATTCCCTTATATTCATTAATGAAATACCTAATATTTTTCACAGTTTCATATGTTTATGAAGATTTTTTTCAGACAGGATTCCATCCACCCTCAAAAAGGTTTACAGTCATATTGAACTAAATAAGGAAAACTGACTATGGCACAAATAAGGTATCAGATTTACCCTCCAATTGAAAACAATTCCAAAAACCAGGCTAACTAAAAAAACTGCAGTTTGAACAAATTATACAGGAATCAAGGCATCGAGGATTTGGAAAACTGAAATCCCAAGTTCCTTAAAAATGACAGCCTCAGAGAAATGGGCCTGACATTCTTCATGCAATTATCCCTCAATATATTTGCCAGTTCCTCAACTGTGTATATGCAGTATGAAATGCCAAGACCAAGCAAGAATGCAGCTACTAAAAGACTACAAAAATAAGCAGCAATTTCTATAATTTCACCATTCTTAGAAGACAGATTATAATTCAAAATTCACTGACAAGGGGAATTGACTACAACTTGAGTTGTCTGTTAAGACCTCCAAAATGCTCTTCCATAGAAATAAGGACAAATTGAAAATATACACCTCACAAAAACGAAGATTAAAAAGTAAAATAAAAAATGTAAAATCCTGGTTGAATGTTGAGTGTTTCAACAGTCCTTCATGTTAATTGACAGAACAAGCAGAAAAGTTTACACACACAAATCTGACATGAGAAGAAATAGAAAATCTAATTAGCAGTATATCATACAATGAAATTTAATCTGTATTTTAGAAATTTTACACAAATGTAACTACAGGTCTATATAACATTACTGATTCATTTTACTAGTGTTTTTTAAAAAGACCAATGTTATATAAAATACTCTGTAAATTAAAAACAGAAAGCATTTCCAAGTATTCAAAGAGACTACATTAATTAATACATAAAGATGTCAAGAATATAAAAGAAAAGTTGATTAAAATATATGGGACGTTGAAATTGAATTAAATTGAATTATTTGTTGGTACAAAAATACCTCAGAGAGCAATTAAAGAGAATATAAATAGATGGAAAGCTTTAGCATGTCATGAATTAGGAAACTTAATGCTATAAAGATGTCAAGCAATCTTGATGCTCAAACTAATCTCATTAAAAGTTTCAGTGCAAATTATTGAGAAAATTTACAAATTGATTATAAAATTTATAAAGAAATACAAAGGACCTTAATGAGCAAGAAGAATTTTGAGATCAAATAGAAATAGAAGACTTTTTTGAACAGCTAGCAAGACATTATTTAGTAATTAATATTAGTGTAAGGATAGACAAGTAGACTGAGAGATACAGGTCCATATATACAGTCATGTGAATTACAACAATTTAGTGGAAGAAGGAATGGGAAAATATTATCTTTATCCTCATCTCACACTATATACAAAATCAATTCCAGAGTGATTATAGTCCTAAATATAAAATATTCTAGAAGAGAATATCTTAATGATATTCTTAATAATATAAGAGATGACATTAATGATGTTAAGTAAGCAAAGAGATTTAAATGAAACAAAGGCATCTAGAAAATATTTATATAAATTTGGCCTCATTAAAATTGAGAACATTTATTAATCAAAAGATACCATCAAGACAGTGAAAAGGCAACACATATAGGGATCACAAATGTTTGCAATACATATATCTGACAAAGACCACATATTTAGAATATAGAGACAACAACTACAAATCAATAAGAACAATGAGCAATGACTTTAACAACCACTTCACAAAAATATATTGAAAGGACCAACAACCATGTTGATACTATTTTAATAATTTTATTTTAATATTATTAGTCATCAAGAAAATACAGATTTAAAATCATCATGAGATATAACCATACACCCAACAAAATGCATTTTTAAAAATATGTGAAAGTTGCAAGAGATAACAAAAATATGGGGTGACTGAAAGTTTTATAAACTATAAGTTAGAATGAAAATTATAATGCATTTTGGAAAATTCTTATACATTTTCTTCTAAAACTGAACATATCTATAACCTGACTCATATTGTAGGTATATGCACAACACAAATTTGTATCCATATAAATATATATATAAAAAATACAAGCTTACCGTGTTTATCATGCTTTACTTATTGCACTTTCAGATACCATGTTTTTACAAAATGAAATTTTATGGCAACCTTGCATCAAGTATCTTTTGGTGCCATTTTCCCAACAGGATATTCTCACTTCTTTGTGTCACATATTGGTGATTCTCACAATATTTGAAACACTTTTAATTATTATAACTGTTATAGTGATCTGTGATCACTGATCTTTGATGTCAATATTGTAACTGATTTGGGGTGCCATGGACCACACCTATACAAGACAGCAAACTTAATCAACAAATGTTGTATGTGTTCTGATTGCTTTACCATTGGCTATTTCTCCCTCTCTCTTTCTCTCCTCAGGCCTATTTCCTGAGACACAACAATATTGAAATTAGGCCAAATAACAGCCCTACAATTGCTTCTAAGTGTTGAAGTGAAAACAAAAGTCACACAGATGACTTTAAATCACATCCTCACTTTAAATCAAAACCTGGAAATGATCAAGCTTAGTGAGAAAGGAATGTCAAAAGGCCATGTTTTGGCCTAGTGAGAAAGGCCAAAAGAAGCTGGGCCTCTTATGCTAAACAGTTAGCCAAGTTATGAATACAAAGGAAAAATTCTAGAAGGAAATTAAAATCATCCTTCAGTGAACACAGGAATGATAAAGCAAAACAGCCTCATTGCTGAGATAGAGAAGGGATTAGTAGTCTGAGTAGAAGACGAAGTCAGCCACAGCATTCCTTAAACCAAAGCCTCATCCAGAGCAAGGCCATAACTCTGCAATTTGATAAAGGCTGAGAGGTTAGGAAGCTGGAGAAGAAAAGTTGGAAACTAGCAGAGATTTGTTCATGAGGCTTAATGAAAGAAGCCATCTCCATAACATAAAAATGCAAGAAGAAAAAGAAAGTGCTGATGGAGAAGCTTCAGCAAGTAATCCAGAAGATCTAGCTAAGAAAATTCATCAAGGTGACTACAAAAACAGACTTTCAATGTAGACAAAATATCCATTTACTGGAAGGAGATCCCAGCTAGGACTTTTATAGCTAGAGAGGAGACATCAATGCCGGGCTTCAAAGTTTTAAAGAGGCTAACTCTGTTGTTAAGGGCTGTGATGGTATGTCAACTTGACTGGATTGAGGGATGCCTAAGTAGGTGGTGAAGTATTGTTTCTGGCTTTGTCTGTGAGGGTGTTGCCAGAGGAGATTGACATTTGAGTCAGTTGACTGGGAGAGGAAGACCTGCCTTCCATGTGCATGGGCGCCATACAATGGGCTGCCAATGTGGCTAGAACAAAGCAGGTGGGAGAAGGTGGATAAGCAGTTTGCTGAGTCCTCTCTCTCTCTCTTTTCTTGTGCCAGACAGTTTTCTCCTCTCCTCCTGCCCTTGGACATCAGACTCCAGGTTCTTTGGCCTTTAGATTCTGGGACTTGCACCAGTGGCCTCCTGGCGGCTCTCAGGTTTTCAGCCTCTGATTGAGAGCTGTACTGTTAGCTTTCCTGATTTTGAGGTTTTTGGGACTTGTACTGCACCATGGTACCAACTTCACTCTTGCCCCAGCTTCTTACAGACAGCCTATTGTGGGGCTTTACCTTGTAATTGTGTGAGACATTTCTCCCTAATAAACTCCATAGGACATATATATATAAAACCACATACTCATATGATACATATAGGCTATATATTCATATATAGGAGCTAATGACTTTAAGTTGAAGCCAATGTTTATTTACCATTCCAGAAATCTTAGGGCCCTTCAGAATTATGCTAAATCAACTCTGCCTTTGCTCTATAAGTGAAAAAACAAAGCCTGGGTAACAGCACAACTGCTTACAACATGGTTTAGTGAATATTTTAAGCCCACTGTTGAAACCTGTTGCTCAGAAAAAAAAAAAAAAAAAAAAAAAAATTCTTTCAAAATATATCTGCTCATTAATAATCCACCTGTTCACCTAAAAGTTCTGATGATGATGTACAAGGGGATCAATGTTTTCAAAGATGCTAACAGAACATCTATTCTTCAGCCTATAGATCAATAAGTAATTTCAATTTTCAAGTCATTATTTAATAAATACACTGCATAAGGCTATAGCTGATAAAAAGTAATGATTCCTCTGATAGAGCTTGCCAGAGTAAGTTGAAAACCTTTTGGAAATGGTTCACCATTCTAGATGCTATTTAGAACATTCATGACTCATGGGAGAAGGCCAAAATATCAACATGAACAGGAGTTTGAAAGAAGTTGATTCCAGCCTTTATGGATGACTTTGAGGGGTTCAAGATTTCAATGGAGTAACTGCAGATGTGGTAGAATTAGAAAGAGAACTAGAATTACAAGTGGAGTCTGACAATGTGGTTATATTGTTGCAATCTCATGATCACACTTCAATAGATGAGGAGCTGTTTCTTATGGATGAGCAAAGAAAGTGATTTCTTGAGATGGAATATACTCCTGGTGAAGATGCTGTGACGTTTGTTGAAATGGCAACAAAGAATTTAGAATATTAAGTAAATGTAGTTAATAAAGCACCAGGAAGCTTTGAGAGGACTGATTTCAATTTTGAAAGGACTGATTTCAATTTTGAGAGAAGTTCTACTGTGAGTAAAATGCTATAAAACAGCATTGCATGCTACAGAAAATATTTCATAAAAGGAAGAGTCAATTAATGTGGCAAACTCTACTGTTGTCTTTTTTAAGAAATTGCCCCAGACACCCCAACCTTTATCAACAACCACAACAATCAGTCAGCAGCTATCAACATTAAGGAAAAATCCTGGATGCCGAGGAGATTATGACTTGCTGAAGACTTGGATAATCATGGGCCATTTTAGCAATGATGTATTTTTAATTAAGGTACGTACATTTTTTTAATCCTGCCAGGGTCTGACCTGTAGACCCAGGTTGCATGACAGATGAATAACATACTCCAACACCAATATTCAGAGAAAGAGTGGGACAGGGAGCCAGGCCACACACAGAAAGAGTTCTGGCAGACTCACCCTGACTAGCTAGTCCTACCAGCATTTACTCAACACAGAGTTAGTGACAAAGGCTTTGAGTCAACACATCTGTGAGTAATTAATCTGGTCACCCTTCCTGGGAAAGAGCAGTCCTATGAATGATCAAATGTCCGTATTAGGACCACATGAGTAAACAAGCTCTTTAGATAAACTCTCTTACATTCCTTTGTACCTACTGTAAGCTATGAACTCAAGGTAAGAGGTTTGGGCTGCTTTCAGCCATAACCCTCTCCTGAGGCTTTTGCAAACCCTTCTGGCCTTCCAAGAAAGTCTGCGCTTTTCCTATAATTTTACAACCCCATCACCCTGACTGAACTCCTATATGATCCTATTGCATACTTAATAGACTACAGTAAGGAGTAAACATAACTTTTCTATACTGGAAAACCAAAAACATGTGTGACTCACTTTACTGAGATATTTACTTCATTGTGATGGTCTGAAACCAAATCTGCATTATCTTGTATATATGTATGGCAACATAAAATTTTGCAGAAGAATTGTTTGTGAACCTAAAACTGGAACCTGTATGTTTGCCTATCACTTTTATTAAATGGATGTATTAGTTCTCAAGTGCTTTCATAACAAAGTATCTCAAATTAAGTGATTTATAACAACTGTATTTTCTCACAGTTCTGGAGGCCTAAATTTGAAACCAAGGTGTCAGTAAGGCCAAATTCTCTCTGAATTCCTTAGGAAGGAATCCTTTCTTTTTCTTTTTCTTTCTTTCTTTCTTTTTT
>NW_012102155.1:825857-832037 GCF_000951045.1 Mandrillus leucophaeus
GATAGAGTCTCACTGTGTCACCAGGTTGGAGTGCAGTGGCATGATCTTAGCTCACTGCAACATCTACCTCCTGGGTTCAAGCGATTCTCTTGCCTCAGCCTCTGGAGTAGCTGGGACTACAGGCGTGTGCCACCACGCCCAGCTAATTTTTGCATTTTTAGTAGAGACGAGGTTTCACCATGTTGGTCAGGATGGTCTTGATCTCTTGATCTCATGATCCACCGGCCTCAGCTTCCCAAAGTGCTGGTGAGAGGTGACAATATGCTAGCAGCCTTCGCTCTCGGTACCTCCTTGGCCTCGGTGTCCACTCTGGCGGCGCTTGAGGAGCTCTTCAGCCCACCACTGCACTGTGGGAGCCACTCTCCGGGCTGGCGGAGTCCAGAGCCAGCTCCCTCTGCTTGGAGGGAGAGGCGCGGGTGGGAACGGGGTTTGCGTGCAGCTCTCACAGGCCAGTGTGAGCTCTGGCAGGTGCGGGTGCGGGTGCGGGCTAGGCGGGTCCAGCACTCAGAGCGACTGGCCAGCACCGCTGGCCCAGGGTAGTGAGAGGCTTAGCACCCAGGCCAGCAGCTGCGTTAGGTGCACTGTCCCCCAGCAGTGCTGTCCTGCTGGCACTGTGCTCCAGTTCTCATGGACCTCAGCTGCCTCCCCATGGGGCAAGGCTCGGGACCTGCAGCCCACCATGCCTGAACCCCCCTACCCCACAGTGGGCTGTTGTGAAGTGCCAGCCTCCCCAATGGGCGCGGCCCCCTGCTCCATGGCACCTGGTCCCATAGACCGCCCAAGGGCTGAGGAGTGCAGGTGCGGCTCAGGACTGGTGGGCAGCTCCACCTGCAGCCCCAGTGCAGGATTCACTGGGTGAGACCAGCTGGGATCCTGAGTCTAGTGGGGACTTGGAGAACTTTTAAGTCTAGCTAAAGGATTGTAAACGCACCAATCAGCACTCTGTCTAGCTCAGGGTTTGTAAATACACTAATCAGCTCTCTGTGTCTAGCTCAGGGATGGTAAATACACCAATCAGTACTCTGTATCTAGCTAACCTTGTGGGGACTTGGAGAAATTTAATGTCTAGCTAGAGGATTGTAAATGCACCAATCAGCACTCTGTCAAAACGGACCAATCAACGCTCTGTAAAAAATGGCCCAATCAGCAGGATGTGGGTGGGGCCAGATAAGAGAATAAATGCAGGAGGCCAAAGCCAGCCAGGGGCAAGGTGCTGGGGTCCGCTTCCACGCTGTGGAGGCTTTGTTCTTTCAGTGTTTGCAATAAATCTTGCTGCTGCTCACTCTTGGGGTCCACACTGCCTTTATGAGCTGTAACACTCACCATGAAGGTCTGCAGTTTCACTCCTGTCAGGAAGACCACGACCCCACCAGAAGGAAGAAGCTCCAGACACGTCTGAACGTCTGAAGAAACAAACTCTGGACACACACCATCTTAAAAACTGTAACACTCACCGCAAGGGTCCGCAGCTTTGTTCTTGAAGTCAGCGAGACCAAGAACCCACCAATTCCAGACACACTGGGATTACAGGTGTAAGCCACTGCATCCGGCCAGGAAGGAAACCTTTCTTGCCTCTTCTCCTTTCTGGTATTTTTCCAGCAATCCCTATCGTTCCTTGACTTGTGAAACGCATCAACAAGCTTTACCTCTGTCATTACAGGGCAATCTTCTCCTTGTTTCTATTTCTCTCTGCATCTTTTCTTCCTCCTCTTCTAAATACACCAGTTATATTAGATTAGGATCTAGTCTAATGACCTAATCTAAACTAATTAAATTTGCAATAATCCTATTTCCAAATAAGGTCACATTCTGAGGTAATAAAGGTTAGGATTTCAACATATCTGTTTGAGGTTCTCAATGTCACCCATAACAATAGGTAAATAAATTTTCAGTATAATATTATGCAGAAACAGAAAATAACTTCTGATCCATGGCTGAATTTTACTAACATAATGTAGAGTAGAAAGAAGATAGACACAGAATCTATGAGCCTTACTATATGGTCACATTTATATAAGATTTGGAAAATACAAAATAAATCTACCCAAAAGAAGTCATAATAGTGATTATCTAGGAGGTAACAACAGGAGAGAAGCATGGTAATATCTTTATGTGGGTACTGATTTCACAGGTGTATTAAGATTCGTACATTTTATACTGTATTTTATCAAATAAAAATTAACAGAAATATGTGTTATATATAATTATGAAGCTTACTTTAACCGATTGGTTATTAAAATTTTTCAAAGTAAATGTTAGTGATAACTAAACAGTGTTCATTTTTAGTATACAGTGTACTTCACCTATTAAGTTACTTTAGTAACTTTTAAGTTCTGTATGTAAGTATATGTTTTGAAGTTCATTTTTGTACTGCACAAAAATGCATTTGAAAATGTTACATACATAAAATTAAATGAAATTATAAATGATTTATATTGATGGGTTACTACTATTCATAGACCATGAACTAGGTGCTAAAGTTTTCAAAGACATCTTTATTTGAGTATAATTGAAATACAATTAACATGCACATACTGAAAATATACAGTTTGATTTATTTTGACATGAGTATATACCCAAAAAACCATCATCATGACAGAAATAGGGAACATATACCTCATTTCCAAAAGTTTCCTCTTGCCCCTTTATACTTTCTCCCCTAATACCCCCCATTCCCAAGAACCTCTGATCTGCTTTCTGTCTATATATGAGTTTGCATTGTGTAGGATGTTATGCAAATAGAATCGTAAAATGTGTTTGCTTTTTCTGTCTGGTTCCAGCATAATTATCTTAAAACTTGTGCATGGTGTTTAATATAACAATAATTTACTTCTTTTTATTGCTGAGTAGTATTCCATTTTATGAATATATCACAGTATGTTTAAGTGCTCACATGTTGATGTATACTAGGTTGTTTCGAATTGGGGATGCTATGACTATGGCTTTCAATGAACATATGTCTGTGTTCATTTTGGTCAAGTACTAGGATGAAAGCACTGAGGTCTATGTCTAAAAGTTTTTAAAAATTGCCAAAATGTTTTCCACATTGGTTGTACCATTTTGTACTCCCACTAGTGGTACATGAGTGTTCTAGTTGTTTCATGTCCTTGAAAACACTTGGCATACTACTTTTAAAACATTCTAATAGGTGTGTAGTAGCATTTCATTGTGTTTTTGATTTGCAATTCACTAATGACTAGTGATGACTGTATATACTATACATTCATATGCTTATCTGCCATCTGTATGTTCTTTGGTGAAGTGTTTGTTAGTAGTATAAAAAGTGTACCCATTCTGATTGGGGTTTCTGTTCCCATTATTTCTGTGTTTTGAGAATTCTTTATGTATTGTGGATACAAACCCTTCTTCAAATATGTGATTTGCTATTATTTTCCCCTAGGCTATAGCTTTTATTATATACTTTTATTGATCAAGCCTTTGGTGTTATACCTAAGATATCTTTGCCTAATAAAACTCACAAATATCTATCCGGTGTTTTCCTCTACATATTTAATGGTTGTATATTTTAAAATTAAATCTATATGATGCAAATAATATAACAAGGTTTGTTTGGGATACATGTGCAGAACATGCAGCTTTGTTATATAGGTATACATGTGCCATGGTTGTTTGCTGCACTCATCAACCCATCATCTGCACATGTATACCAGAACTTAATTATAATTTAAAAAGAGGAGTAACCATAACCTTAATGGAAATAGTTTAAAACATCTTATCCTCATGCCTTTCCCTGCATGTTCATTTCCAACAGGTGTGTCCCAGTCTTGTTAATGAGCCTGGATGCCTGGATACAATTACTGTGATTTCTATGCAGAAGAACCTGTTTTAAGCAAAGTTATCAATTTGGCCTGTATTTGTTTATTTTAAAATTTCTCTTCATTTTCCTTATGGCATATTCCCCCCCCCAATCTTGTTGCTTAAACACACACACACACACACACACACACACACCACACCCCAAGACAATACAAAATCATAGAGATGCCTTTTCAGAGTTGTTAGCTATTCTGGAAAAACAAAACAAAACAAAAAACAAAAAAAAAAGGTTTTGTTTTGCATATGAATACCCAAATCTTCCACCATCATTTACTGAAAAGATCATCTTTCCCCTATTGAATTGATTTTGCATTTTTGTCCAAACCAAGTGAACATATATGTGTGGATTTACTTCTGGACTGAATTCTGTTCTGATCTGTTGTCTATCTTGACACCAATATGATATGATCTTGAATGTATAGCTTTATAAGTCTCAAAGTCAGGCAATGTAGGTCTTTCATATTATTGGGGTTTTTTACTAAGTATTTTGTTGTAGTTTTGTTTGTTTTAGGCTAACCTACATTTTAATCATATTGAATATTCTAACTCATGAATACACAATATTCTACCATTTATTTAGGTCTTCCTTAATTAGTCTCAGAAACATTTCATGAATTTTTAGTATGCTGGTTTTGCATGTCTTTTCTTAGATACGTCCCTAAGCAGCTCATATTCTTATGCTAGTCTAGATGTTGATTTTTAAAATTTCAGTTTCCTAATATTCATTGCTAGTTGCCTTGTTCTTAATCTTAGGGAGAATGCATTCAGTCTTTCACCATTTACTATGGTATTAGATACTCAAATGCTCTTCCTAATATTGAGAAAGCGTCCTCCTGTAACTAGTTGCTGAGAGATTTTATCAGCAATGTATGTTGAAAGTCCAATATTCTTCCTGCATTTATTGAGATGATCATATGTTTTTTTCCTCATTTTTAGCCTGATAATATGATGAATTACATTTATGGATTTGTCCATGTAAAAGCAATATTATGTTCCTAGGGTAAAAATCCATTTATCATCATATATTATCCTTTTTAAATATTGCTGAATTCTATTTGCTAAAATTTTGCTAAGAGTGTTTGCACCCATGGGTTTCTCTACAGATCTTCAGAGTTTCTCCTGCAGTTCCCTCCTCATGTTCTCTGCCATGATCTCTGGCATCTTTAGCTTTTCCAGATTCCTAGCTCTGACTCTCCAATTTAGGAGAATGTCAAGTTCTTCCTGAGTTCTCCCTCCTTGTGCAGAAACCTGGAAACTCTCCAGAGAGTAAGCTGTGGCAAGCACAGGACTCACCTCATTTATTTCCTCTCTTTAGTATCATTGTCTTTCATTGCCTGATGGCCAATGTTTTAAAAGCCATTGTTTCATAAAGTTTGACTTTTTTTTTTCACTTATTTCACAGGGAGGGTAAATCTAGTTTCTATCATTCCATATTGGATCAAAGTAGAATTAGACTTTATATACAATAGCTAATTTTATACTCCAAAAACCCTCTCATGTTTCCTGTTTCAGGAAAAAGTGTCACCATCTAACAGTTGCTCACACAAGAAAATTTATGCTGTTTTTAATTTTTCCTTTTCCACGCTTGCACATTAGTTAGTCAAGTTCTACCAAGACTTTTTCCAAAATATATCATGAAAATATTGACTTTTTCTCACTAATATTGCTGGCACTCTAGCTCAAGCCATATCTAGTTATGAGGATTTTCCTAATATGACCTCTGCAAGCCATCAGTTTTCCAGAAGTTATAAAGGAAGTGTGATAGTTTCAGGAAAGTTTCTAAAATACAAGATAAACATAGGAACGTCTTTGTTAATGGTAATGGTGGTCTATATGGCAGTGAAAACAAACTTCATTAGAGGAAGGAAAACAAAGGTATTTGATTTTAATAGTAAAGACAAGGGGAAAATCATTCATATTTTTTCTCAATGTGGTATTACAATCGTGATAGAATTATTTGCCAGTAGCTACCTATCAAGAATATACACTTATAAATACATACTTTCATTTCATTCCCAGTCTCATTCAATGAAAGAAAAACTTACGAATGGTCATTCTGGCTGGGGTAAGCTGGTATCTCATTGTGTTTTTAATTTGCATTTTCCTGATGATTATTGATGTTGAGCATTTTTTCATATGTTTGTTTGCAATTTGTATATCTCCTTTTGAGATATGTTTATTAATGTCACTTGCCCACTTTTTATTGGGATTTTTTTTTTTTCTGATTTGTTTTAGTTCTTTGTAGATACTGGATATTGGTTTTTCCCTGATGCATAATTTACAAATATTTTCTCCCATTTTGTAAATACAATTTTTTTTTTTTTTTTTTTTTTTTTTTTTTTT
>NW_012102155.1:832192-880417 GCF_000951045.1 Mandrillus leucophaeus
CGCTCTTGTTGCCCAGGCTGGAGTGCAATGGCGTGATCTCAGCTCACTGCAACCTTCACCTCCCAGGTTCGAGCAATTCTCCTGCCTTAGCTTCCTGAGTAGCTGGGACTACAGGTGTGCACCACCATGCCTGGCTAATTCTGTATTTTTAGTAGAGATGGGATTTCTCCAGGTTGGTCAGGCTGGTCTCGAACTCCTAACTTCAGGTGATTCCTGCACTTTGGCCTTCCAAAGTGCTGGGATTACAGGCATGAGCCACCATGTCCAGATGAGTTAATTTTTTTGTACAGTGAGCGATAGGGATCCAGTATCATTCTTCTACATGTGGTTAACCAGTTTTCCCGGAATAATTTATTGAATAGGAAACTTTGTAAAAGATCAATTGATTGCAGGTCTTTATTTCTGTATTCTCTATTCTATTCCATTGATATCTAAGTTTATACCAGTACCATGCTCTTTTTGTTACCATAGTTTTGAAGTATAATTTGAAATAAGATTTTTTTTTTTTTTTTTGCTTAGGATGGCTTCAGCTATCCAGCTTTTTTTTTTTTTGGTTCCATATGAATTTTAGGATTTTCTTTCTCTAATTCTGTAAAACATGATATTGATATCTTGATAAGAATTGAATTGAATCTATAGATTGCTTTGGGCAGTATGGTCATTTTAACAATATTGATTCTTCCAATTCTTGAGTATGGGATGTATTTCTATTTTTTGTGTCATCTATGATTTCTTTCAGCAGTGTTTTTTAGTCCTCCTTATAGAGATCTTTCACCCCCTTGTTTAAGTATATTCCTAGATGGCTTTATTTTTACAGCTATTGTAAAAGGGATTATGTTCTTGATTTGATTCTCAGCTTGGTCATTGTTGGTGTATAGCAGTGCTACTGACTTGTGTACATTTGATTTTGTAACCTGAGACTTAACTGAATTCATTTACCAGCTCTAGGAATCTTTAGAAGGAGTCTTTAGGGTTTTCTAGGTATAAGATCATATCAGCAGAGATAATTTGACTCTTTTCCAATTTGAATGCCATTTATTTCTCTCTCATGCCTGATAGCTCTGGCTAAGACTTCTAGTAATATATTGAATAGAAATGATGGAAGTGGGCACCCTTGTCTTGTTCCACTTCCTAGGGGGAATGATTTCAACTTCCCTGTTCAGTACGATGTTGGCTATTGGTTTGTCTTAGATGGCTCTTATCATCCTTCTATGCTTAGTTCGTTGAGGGTTTTTTTTAAATAAAGGAATGCTAGATTTTATCAAATCGTTTTCCTACAACTATTAAGATAATCATATGGCTTTTGTTTTTCATTTTGTTTAAGTTATAAATCACATTTGTTGTGTATGTTGAGCCATCCTTACATCTCTGGACTGAAACCTACTTGATCATGGTGACTTTTTTTATGTGCTGTTAGATACGATTTGCTAGTATTTTGTTGAGGATTTTTGCATCTATATTCATGAGAGATATTGGCTTGTAGTTTATTGTTGTTACTGTTACATACTTTCCTGAATTTGGTATCAGGGTGATATTGGCTTTGTAGAATGAGCTATGGAGGATTCTGTCCTTCTCAATCTTTTGGGATTTTTTTCAGTGGAATTGATACCAATTCTTCTTTTAATGTCTAGTAGGTTTTGGCCTGTCTCTTATACACATCTAGATGTGTATAAGAGACAGGATTTAATCTCATTGCTTGTTATTGGTCTGTTCAGGACCTCAATTTCTTCCTGATTCAAGCTGGGCCATTGGTGGGGTTACGTTTCCAGGAATTTACCCATTTCCTATAGATTTTCTAGTTTGTGTGCACAGAGGTATTTATAGTAGTCTTGAATGGTCTTTCGTATATCTGTAGTGTCAGTTGTAATGTCTCCATTTTCATTTCTAATTGAGCTTATTTCAAACTTTCTAGGTTAATCTAGCTAACGTTCTATCAATTTTGTTTATCTTTTCAAAGACCCAGCTTTTTGTTAAATTGATCTTTTGTAAATTTTTTTGCTTTCAATTTCATTTATTTCTCTTCTGATTTTTGTTATTTTTTTTCTGTTCACTTTGGGTTTCACTTGTTCTGGTTTCCCTAGTTCCTTGAGGTGTGACATTAGGTTGTCAATTTGTGATCTTTCAGACTTTTTGATGTCAGCATTTAGTGTTATAAACTTTCCTCATAGCACGGTTTTTGTGTATCCCAGAGGTTTTAATAACTTTTGTTATTATTATCATTGATTTTGAAAAATGATTTGATTTCCATCTTGATTTCATTTTTAACCCAAAAATTGTTCAGGGGCAGATTAATTTCCATGTATTTGTATAGTTTTGAGGGTTCCTTTTGGGATTGATATCTAGTTTTATTCTGCTGTAGTCTGAGAAGATACTTGTTCCAGAGTGCAGTTTACGTCCAGTATTAGTTGACTTCCTGCCTTTGTCATCTGTCTACTGCTGTCAGTGCAGTGTTGAAGTCCCCATTATTATTGTGTTGTTGTCTTTCTCTTTTTTTTTCAGGTCTAGTGTTATTGCTTTATGAATCTAGAAGCTCCAGAGCGAGATGCATATATGTATTTAAGATTGCTATATCTTTTTGTTGAATTTATCCCTTTATCATTATATAATAACCTTCTATGTCTTTTTTTTACTGTTGTTGCTTTAAAGTCTATTTTATCTGACATAGGAATAGCTAATCCTGCTTACTTTTGGTTCAATTTTCATGAAATATCTTTCTCCACCCTTTTACTCTGAGTCTATAAGAATTCTTACATGTTAGGTGTGTCTCCTAAAGACAGAAGACATTTGGTTTGTGATTTTTTAATTTATTCTGTGAAAGTTACATTTTTAAGTGATAATACTTTCTTTTATTATACACAATCTCAAATTTTAAGATTGAAGGTAGGGACATGAGCAAGGTATTCCAAATGATCATCTCCTTTCACAAAATAAAACTACCTAGGCAGTTTGGACACTTGTGCAATCAAAATGACTGAAGTACTACTTATTATTAATTTTGATGAAAGAGTAAATTAGTGGAATACCTAAAATTCTCTATGTAAACACTTGGGAGAAAAATAACATAAAATGATAAAACATGATCAGCTACAAGCATTTATAAACTTTTTAAACGTCAAACTTCATATATATACACACATATAAATGCACATTGGTCTCTGCATGCAGCAGGGAGATTTACAAACTCTGTATAAATTTTTATGAAAGAACATCATATTGTGAAACTAGGAAAAGGTATTTAACATTATAGAAAAGACATTTAGTTGCATAATGATTTCAATTAAACAAAAATTAAATGTTTAAAAGTAGTTACTAAAGGTTTTATGATCTCCACAAAGAATATTAATACATTTTATTGAAATATGTAGATGCTTAATTTGAGTAATATAGATAATAAATTAGGTTTAAATATCTGAGGAAAGTCACAGCTTTATCTGGTCCTTTGTTGTCAGTTGTATGTCTACCTCATGGAATCATTGTATTACAAAATGTGATAAACGTTTATTTTTATTAAATTAATATAAGGTATTCTAAAATTAATGTATTCATACTTAGTGTCAATATTGTAAGTAATACTCAAAATGTGGTCACTTTCTCTATATTAGACAATAGAACAAAAAACAGAATAAAAAATACATACAGGGAAGACTCCATTTTTGCACCACATTGAACTGATTGAGAGTACTGCTGGCAGTATCAGATAGACCTGGGATTTCATACCAGTTCTGTCACCATGTCTCAGTTTTCTCATCTATTAAATATAGTAAAGATATTTAAACAATTAGGCTGTTGTGAGGATTGAATGAGATAAATCCTGCCAAATGTTGAGCATACAGTGTCATCTATGCCCCTGGACTTGACAACTGTACTTGTCTTCACAGGTATATCCAGGTCACATTTCTTTGCTGTGTTAATAAAAGGACCTTATAGATCCTCAGATTTGTGTTACTTAGCACATTCAGAGGGCAGGACATGGTGCCCAAGCCTGTAGGACGGAGTTGGCAGCAGGCACCCAGCTAGCTCAGAGCCCTGCTACAGGATTGGCAAGTAAACATGACTGTTGTTTCCTTCTAAGAGTCTTAGAGCATCAGAAGGCTTATGCAGCTCTTGGGCAGAAACCTGGAGAAGCCTGGACAAGATAGACTTAAATCCAAGGTGAAGGATACATGTGGGTTAGTGAGGAGAAGAGCCAAGGGTAGTAGCAAGTCCCCTAGTTGCTTCTTTACAAATGAGTCCAGCTTGGAACACTTGCTCTAAATTTTCTGCTTTGTTCCACAGCTTAATAGGCAATTCAGATTTGCACAGGAGGAACTTTAATTCTGGCCAGCTAGTCTGACAGAATTCATTGCTTTGAGGTTAAGACTATGTAGCCACTTTGTGATCAAATACATGAATCCCAGTGCTTCTTTCTAGTGTGATGAAAACATTCTGAAATTAGATGATGGTGATGGTTGTCCAACTCTGTAAATGTTTTAAAAACCTTTGAATGTGCCCTTTAAATGGGTAAACTTTTGATATGAAAGTTATAGCTCAATGAAGCCATTAAAACTTCAAATGAAGACAGTAACTTTTTATTAAGATTTGGGGGAAGCAATATAGACGAATTTAAAACAAGAACTTTATATTCACGATCATGCTGGCCAGTTACAGCCAAGTGACAGGAGATGTCACTTGGTAGTGACAAGGTATTTGGTCATTCTGTGATCATTTTCCTCATCACTACTATGAGGGCTAATATACCTCCTTGCAGTGTGTTGCTAGGATTGAATGAGGAAATATATGTGAATTTCCCAGCAGAGTTCCATGTTAGCTACTCAGTAAATGGCAGCTATTACTGTAATTTTTTATTGTTATTTGTAAAACTACAATGTTTTTATATATTAAGGCTAATGCAACACAGTATGATACATTTTCATGGTTTGTGGGCTGTAAACCAGAAACGCTGAGCAAGCCAGCTTTTGATCAGGTCAGAACTGGAAGGCCTGCCCTGGGCCATTATAAGTCCTGCCCACCAGCTCTTGGTACTCCTATTCAGGCCTGCATATACAGAAGCATAAAAAGTCTTTTCTTCAATATTTCAGCCTAGGACTGTGACACTGGACAAAACCTTGTTGATTTTCACTTCCCTCTACTCCAAACTTCTTATTTCTTGCAGACAATATACCTAACAGGCTTTCTTTCCAGGTCAGCAGAGACCTCCACACTGATACTAATTCTGCCGTCTTGCATTATTTATTTAAGAAAGTAAGGCAAACAAAAAGAAGGTAAATCTAGAAGACAAAATTTGCCATAAAGAACAAAAAGTAGCTTCTACATTCAGAGAGCCCACATGCTACAGAAAACAAAGCCATTAGGAAAGAAATATGACACAGCTTTCAATATTCTGTGAAAGTGAAGCCTGAGATTTTGATTAATTTTTATATCTTATTTTATTCAATAGGTTCATCTTCTTTTATAATAAACATTTTTAAAATCACCTTTTAATAAAATTGTTTAAAACTTAATTTTTACCACTTCCAAACATACATATCAATATTTTAGTACAGTTCTAGGGATATGTTGAAAAGTATTCATCTATAAATATTGTATGTTTCTTGTATACCTGCCATTTTCATGTATGTTCTCATGCTCCCATATAACCATGCAATGAAGAAGTTATTGTTGTCATTACAATCACTTGTGTTTTGTTAATGGGGAATCAGACCCGAAGAGGAAAAGTGACTTACTTAATTTCCCACAGCTAAAAAGTAACTGAGGCAGGACTCTTCTAATTTGTGCAATTTTGCCACTGTAATTGCTAGAGTAGTTTTTGAGATTTCACGTAACTTGAGCACCATATCTCAACATATGGAAGTATAAAATATAAACATGGGGAAAAATCTATGTTAAAATAGCATAATAAAACTAAATAAATAATCTCCCTTTCCCGTAACTAACAAAAAAAAGGGACAGTGTCTATACCAAAAAGCTTCAAAACTCATAGTCAATGTAGGAAAGATAAGATTTTGAACAGAGGGAAAAAGGTCAGTACAATGCAATATGGCAAAATTCCTAAGAACTCTCACTATAATCTTTTATTTTATTTTTTCATAAGGTATTGGGGTACAGGTGGTATTGGGTTACATGAGTAAGTTCTTTAGTGGTGATTTGTGAGATTTTGGTGCACCATTCACCCAAGCAGTATACATTGCACCATATTTGTAGCCTTTTATCCCACGCTCCCCTCCCACTCTTCCCCTCTAGTCCCTAAAGTCCATTGTATCATTCTTATGCCTTTGGGTCCTCATAGCTTAGCTCCCCCATATCAGTGAGAAAATACGATGTTTGTTTTTCCATTCCTGAGTTACAGCACTTAGCATAATAGCCTCCAATCTCATCCAGGTCACTGCAAATGCTGTTAATTCATTCCTCTTTATGGCTGCATAGCATTCCATCAGATAGATATAGATATATAGATAGATGACAGATGATAGATTGATAGATGATAGATAATAGATAGATATGGATATATAGATATATAGATATATTTCACAGTTTCTTTATCCACTGACTGATTAATGGGCATTTGGGTTGGTTCCATGATTTCCCAATTGTGAATTGTGCTGCTATAAACACGCATATGCAAGTATCTTTTTTGAATAATGACTTCTTTTCCTCTGGGTAGTAATGGGACAGCTGGATCAAACGGTAGTTCTACTTTTAGTTCTTTAAGGAGTCTCCACACTGTTTTCCATAGTGGCTATGCTAGTTTACATTCCCACCAGCAGTATAGAAGTGTTCCCTGTTCACAGTACCCATGCCAACATCCACTGTTTTTTGATTTTTTGATTATGGCCATTCTTGGAGGAGTAAGGTGGCATCACATTGTGGTTTTGATTTGCATTTCCCTGACCATTTGTGATGCTGAGCATTTTTTCAAGTTTGTTGGCCATTTGTATATCTTCTTTTGAGAACTGTCTATTCATGTTCTTAGCCTACTTTTTGATGGGATTGTTTTTTTCTTACTGATATGTTTGAGTTCATTGTACATTCTGGATATTAGCTCTTTGTAAGATATATAGGTTGTGAATATTTTCTCCCACTCTGTGGGTTGTCTGTTAATTCTGCTGACTGTTCTTTTTTCCATGCAAAACCTCTTTAGTTTAATTAGGTCCCAACTATTTATCTTTGTTTTTATGCCATTTGCTTTTGGGTTCTTGGTCATGAAATCCTTGCCTAAGCCAATGTCTAGAAGGCTTTTTCCAATGTTATCTTCTGGAATTTTTAAAGTTTCAGGTCTTATGTTTAAGTCTTTAATCCATTTTGAGTTGATTTTTATATAAGGTGAGAAATGAGAATCTAGTTTCATTCTCCTACATGTGGTTAGCCAATTATCCCAGCACCATTTGTTGAAAATGGTGTCCTTTCCCCCACTTTATGCTTTTGTATGCTTTGTCGAAGATCAGTTGGCTGTTAAGTATTTGGGTTTATTTCTGGGTTCTCTGTTCTGTTCTATTGGTCTATGTGCCATTTTTATACCAGTACCATGCTGTTTTGGTGACTATGGCATTATAGTATAGTTTGCAATCAAGTAGTGTGATGCTTCCAGATTTGTTCTTTTTGCTTAGTCTTGCTTTGGCTATACAGGCTCTTTTTTGGTTCCATATGAGTTTTAGAATTTTTTTTTTAATTCTGTGAAGAATGATGCTGGTGTTCTGAGGGGGATTGCATTGAATTTGTACATTGCTTTTGGCAGTATGATCATTTTCACAATATTGATTCTACCCATCCATGAGCATGGGATGTGTTTCCATTTGTTTGTGCCATCTATGATTTCCTTCAGTAGTGATTTGTAGTTTTCCTTGTAGAGATCTTTTGACTCCTTTGTTATATTCCTAAGTATTTTATTTATTTATTTATTTATTTATTTATTTATTTATTTATTTATTTGTAGCCATTGTAAAGGGGTTTAGTTCTTGATTTGATTCTCTGCTTGGTCACTGTTGCTGTATAGAAGAGCTACTGATTTGCGTACATTAATCTTATAGCCAGAAACTTTGCTGAACTCTCTTATCAGTTCTAGGAACTTTCTGGAGGGGTCCTTAGGATTTTAAAGGTAAACAATCATATCATCAGCAAACAGTGACAGCCTGACTTCCTCTTTACTGATTTGGATGCCCTTTATTTCTCTCTCTTGTCTGATTGCTCTGGCTAGGACTTCCAGTACTATGTTGAAGAGGAGTGATGAGAGTGAGCATTCCTGTCTTGTTCCATTTCTCAGAGGGAATCCTTTCAGCTATTACCCATTCAGTATTATGGATTTGTTATAGATGGTTTTTATTACATTAACTTATGCCCTTTGTATACTGATATTGCTGAGAGTTTTAATCATACAGCAATGCTGGATAATGTTCAATGCTTTTTTTTTTTTTTGCATCTATTGAGATGATCATGTATTTTTTGTTTTTAATTCTGTTTATGTGGGGTATCATATTTATTGACTCATGAATGTTAAACCATCCCTGCATCTCTATTATGAAACCCACTTGATCGTTGTGGATTATATTTTTGATGTGTTGTTGGGTTCAATTAGCTGGTATTTTGTTAAGGATTTTAGCATCTATGTTCATCAAGGTCTGTAGTGGTTTTTTTTTGGCTATGTCCTTTCCTGGTTTTGGTATTAGGGTGATGCTGGCTTCATGGAATGAATTATGGAGGGCTGCTTCTTTCTCTGTCTTGTGGAATAGTGTTAAAAGGATTGGTACCAATTCTTCTTTGAATGTCTGGTAGAATTCTGCTGTGAATCTGTCTGGTCTTGGATTTTTTTTTTTTTGTAATTTTTAAATTACCATTTCAATCACACTACTTGTTACTGGTCTGTTCAGGGTATCTAATTCTTCCTGATTTAAGCTAGGAGGGTTGTCTATTTCCAGGAATTTATCCATCTCTTCTAGATTTTCTAGTTTATGTGCATAAAGGTGTTCATAGTAGCCTTGAATGATCTTTTGTATTTCAATGGTGTCCGTTGTAATATCTTCCTCTTTTATTTCTTAGGGGAGTTATTTGGATTTTCTTTCTACTTTTCTTGGTTAATCTTGCTAATGGTCTATCCATTTTATTTATCTTTTCAAAGAACCAGCTTTTTGTTTCGTTTATCATTTGTAGTGGGTTTTCTTGTTTGTTTGTTTCAGTTTCATTTGGTTTTGCTCTGATCTTGGCTATTTTCTTTCTTCTATTGGGTTTGGGTTTGGTTTGTTCTTGTTTCTCTATTTCCTTCAGGTGTGACCTTAAATTATCTGTTTGTGTTCTTTCAGCCTTTCTGAGGTAGGTGTTTTAAGGCTATGAAATTTCCTCTTAGCACTGCCTTTGCTGGATCCCAGATATTTTGATAGGTTATGTCATTATTGTTGATCAGTTTGAAGAATTTTTAAATTTCCATCTTGATTTCATTTTTGATCCAATGTTCCTTCAGAAGGAGGTTATTTAATTTCCATGTCTTTGCACTGTTTTTGAAGGTTCCTTTTGGAGTTGATTTCCAGTTTTATTCCACTGTGGTCTGAGTGAGTGCTCGATATGAGTTCAATTTTCTTAAATCTTTTGAGGCTCATTTTATGGCCTATCATATGTTCTATCTTGGAGAAAGTTCCATGCACTGTTGAAGAGAATGTGTGTTCTGCAGTTGTAGGATGAAATGTTCTGTACATATATGTTAAGTCCATTTGTTCCAAGGTATAGTTTAAATCCATTGTTTCTTTGTTGACTCTGTCTTGATGACCTGTCTAGTGCTGTTAGTGGAGTACTGAAGTCCCCACTATTATGGTGTTGCTGTCTATCTCATTTCTTAGGTCTATTAGAAATTGTTTTATAAATTTGGGAGCTCCAGTGTTAGGTGCATATATGTTTAGGATTGCGATAGTTTCCTGTTGGAAAAGGTGTTTTACCATTATATACTGTCCCTGTTTGTCTCTTTTAACTGCTTTTGCTTTAAAGTTTGTTTTGTCTGATATAAGAATAACTACTCCTGCTTGCTTTTGGTGCCCATTTGCATGAAATGCCTTTTTCTACTCCTTTTTGTGAGTCCTTATGTGTTAGGTGAGTCCCCTGAGGGCAGCAGATAGTTGGTTGGTGAGTTCTTATCTATTCTGCAGTTCTATATCTTTTAAGTGGAGCAGTTAGGCCATTTACATTCAATGTTAGTATTGAAATGTGAAGTACATTGCTTTCATCATGCTCTTTTTTGCCTGTGTACTTTTTGTTTTGTTTTGTTTTTGCTTTTTAGCTTGTATTTTTGTTTTATAGGTCCTGTGTGATTTATGCTTTAAAGAAGTTACCTTTTCATGTGTTTCCAGGATTTGTTTCAAGTTTTAGAGCTCCTTTTAGCAGTTCTTGTAGTGGTGGTTTCGTAGTGGTGAATTCTCTCAGCATTTGTTTGTCTGAATATGACTGTATCTTTCCTTCATATATAATGGTTAGTTTCACTGAATACAAAATTCTTGGATGATAATTGTTTTGTTTGAGGAGGCTGAAGATATGGCCCCAATCCCTTCTGCTTGTAGGGTTTCTGCTGAGAAATCTGCTGTTAATCTGACAGGTTTTCCTTTATAGGTTACCTGGTGCTTCTGTCCCACAGCTCTTAAGATTCTGTCTTTCATCTTAACTTTGGATAACCTGATGACAGTGTGCCTAGATGAAGGTCTTTTTGCAACGAATTTCCCAGGTGTTCTTTATGCTTCTTCTATTTGCATGTCTAAGTCTCTCAGAAGGCTGGGGAAGTTTTCCTCAATTATTCCCCCAAATATGTTTTCCAGGCTTTTACAATTCTTTTCTTCCTTAGGTACATCAATCATTCTTAGGTTTGGTTATTTAACATAATCTCAGACTTCTTGGAGGCTTTGTTCATATTTTCTTATTCTGTTTTTTACTTTGTTGGATTGGGTTAATTTGAAGGCCTTGTTTTTGAGCTCTGAATTTCTTCCTTCTACTTGTTCAATTCTATTGCTGAGACTTTCCAGAGCATTTTGTATTTCTAAAAGTGTGTCCAAAGTTTCCTGAATTTTTTATTGTTTTTTTCTTTAAGCTGTCTATTTCCATGAATATTCTCTCTTCACTTCTTTTATCATTTTTTTGGAATTCCTTGCACCGGGCTTCACTTTTTCTCTGGTCCCTCCCTGATTAGCCTAATAACTAACCTCCTGAATTCCTTTTCAGGTAAATCAGGGATTTCTTTTTGGTTTGGATCCATTACTGGTGAACTAGTGTGATTTTGCAGGGGGGTTGAAGAGCCTTGTTTTGTCATACTATCAGGGTTGGTTTTCTAGTTCCTTCTCATTTAGGTAGGCTCTATGAGAGGGAAGGTCTAGGGCTGAAGGCTGTTGTTCAGATTCTTATGTCCCACGGATGTTCCCTTGATGTAGTACTCTCCCCCTTTTCCTATGGATGTGGCTTCCTGTGAACTGAACTGGAGTGATTGTTGACTTTCTTCTGGGTCTAGCCACCTAGCGAGGCTACCCAGCTCTCAGCTGATACTGAGGGTTGTCTGCACAGAGTCCTGCGATGTGACCCATCCATGCATCTCTCAGACATGGATACCAGTGCCTGTTCCAGCAGAGGTGGTGGAGGGTGCAATGGACTCCAGGAGGGTTCTTAGCTTTGGTGGTTTAATGCTCTATTTTTGTGCTGGCTGGCCTCCTGCCAGGAGGTGGCACTTTCCAGAAAGCATCAGCTACAGTAGTGTGGAGAGGGACAAGTGGTGGGCAGGGCCCTAGAACTCCCAAGATTATATGCCCTTTGCCTTTCACTACCAGGTTGGATAGGAATGTACCATCAGGTGGTGGCAAGGCTAGGCATGTCTGAGCTCAGACTCCTTCAATGGGTCTTGCTGTGGCTGCTGTGGGGGATGGGGGTGAGATTCCCAGATCGCTGCAATTGCATACCTAGGAGGATTATGGATGCATCTGCTGCGCCATGCAGGTTGATAGGAAAGTGAGGGAAAGTCAGCCATCACAGGCTTCACCCAGCTTCCACACAAACTGAAGAGCCAATCTCACTCCCACCACGCTTCCTCACAACAGCCCTCAGTCTGTTTCCAGGCAGAGGGCAAGACAGGCTTGAAAACTTGCCCGAGGCTTTTTAGTTCTTCCTCCACCTGTGAAGTCTGCACACCCAATTAGCTTTGGCCCTCCCCTGAGTTCTGGCCAGGAGGCTTCTGTCCCCTTCAAATTGTTACAAAGTTCAGCTAGAGAATTCCTTCTCCCTGTGGAGTTTTAACCCCTGCTCATCTGGCCACCTTCCTGATGGATCCCTGTGGTGCCAGGCAGGAATGGGCTGCTTGGGGGCCCAGCGAGCTGCCAGGACCTTTCTGCTCTTTCCTCTATCCCTGTATTTTGCTCTGCTCTCTAACTTGACTCAGCTCCAGGTAAATTCAGAAACTTTTCCCACAAACAGAACTTCAGCTTCTCCAGTGGGAGTATGTGTTCAAAAGAGGAGGGTCTCCCTTTCCTAATTCTGCAGTTGTGGCACTCACAGTATTTAGGGTGTTTCCCAGACCCTATAGGAGCAGTCCACGTCCTTCAGAGGGTCTGTGGGTCCTCTTGGGATTGCTGGTTTGTTCTTACAGTCAATCTGGTGCTCAAATTTACAATGCCAAACTTCTACATGCTGCTCTTTCCAGAGCTGCAATCTAGTGCACCTCCTGTCTGCCATGATCACCTGAATCCTCTCACTATCATCTTAGATTTCAAGAAAGGCAAACTGAATGAGCAGTTGCTCCTATTCTGAGGACTAGCAGAAATACTGGTGGGGAAAAATAGATAAGTGAAGAAAGTGACAAAAAGGACTGACTGAGGGAAATAAAACATCCAGCACTACACACTGAATTGGAACGATGAGCCGAAATTTTTTTTCTTCATTTCTTCTAAAAAAATAAAAATAAAAATAAGATACATGTACAAAACGTGCATGTTTGTCACAGAGATATATGTGTGCTACGGTGGTTTGCTGAACCTATTGACCTGTCCTCTAAGTTCCCTCCCCTCACCCCTCACCTCCAACAGGCCCTGGAGTGTGTATTTCCCCTCTCTGTGTTCATGTGTTCTCAATGTTCAACTCACACTTATGAGTGAGAACATGCAGTGTTTGGTTTTCTGTTCCTGTGTTGGTTTGCTGAGGATGATGACTTCCAGCTGAAATCTTGAAGTGTTCCCCCATGGAAATGGAAATACTACCTTCCCAACCAAAAAGAGTAAAACATCCTAGAACACAATTCAGAAGAGCACAGCCCAAGTAAAGACTGTGTGCCTCCTCAGCTGAGTTTTCTCCCTCCTCGCTAACAATTCCCTAGGCTACAAAAATATAGGGACCATATGAAAGACTCAGTCTTCAAATGGTTGCTGAAGAAGAAAAGAAACAATTCTCAAATACAGTGAGATACTATATCAGATTGAGTAAAACACTTGGACATAGCCACCCACGCATAAACAAGATATAATTCACATGCCAACTAAGCAATGGCATTACAGTAAAAAGAAAAGGAAAATATTTTTCATGGAAATAAAAACCTACTGTGGAAGAAAACAAAAATCTCCACCTTCCACAAAAATGAAGAAAAGATGCCATGCTATAGAACAACTTTTTGTCACTGTGAATTTAACCAACAGGCATGCAAAGGTGAGATGATAAAACAACAAAATGGGATTTTTTTAAGGGGATGAAGGATTGCTGATATATAGATACATATTGGCCAGGTGCAGTGGCTCACACCTGTAATCCCAACACTTCAAGAGGCAGAGATGGGAGCATCACTTGAGCCCAGGAGTTGAAGACCAGCCTGGACCACATAGGGAGACCTGTCTCTGCAAAAAATAAAAACTTAACTGAACATAGTGGCATACACCTGTAGTCCCAGCTACTTGGGGGGCTGAGGTGAGAGAATAGCTTGAGCCCAGGAGGTTGAGGCTGTAGTAAGCCATAGTCATGCCATTGCCTTGGTGACAGAGTGAGACTTTGTCTCAAAAAAAAATACATATTAAGAATCATAGTTATTGAATAATTAATAATTATATTAGAAAAAATTATTGGATAAAATAGAGCTGGGGATCAATTAATATCACAGAGGAATGGCTTGAGAAAATTTTAGTGAAAACAGATAAGATTTAATTAATAAAAAAAAGCAAATAGGGACAAAGGATAGACAACGGCAATCCAACCTAATGATGACTGGTATCCATGAAGTCAAGAATTCAACAAATGGAGTGGGAGGGGGAAAACTGAAATATGTAACACTTTTAAGAATGTTTCCTTGCAATGAACAATAATAACAAAACATAAATCTGGAAACTAAAAGAATAAATGAGGTTTTAGGGAAATTAAGTATAGAATGCTCAAAATCAAGATGTATCTTTCTTAAGAATTTTTAGGATAAATAAGAATCTTTCATGTATTCAGGGAGAAAAAGCAAGTTAAATGCAAGGGGGGAAAATGATAGTTTGGCCTCAGACTTATCTATGTAACGTATAATAACAAGGTATGTCTGCAATAATGTGAGCCAAAAAAAAAAAAAAGGTATTATCCAATGATGTCATTCTGAGCAAAGCTACTGTACAAATATAAAGGAAATAGTAAAAATCCTAGAGAACAGAGTACCCACGGGTCTTTCCTTGAATAACTATGTGAAAATGAAATCTAGCAAAAATAAAGAACAGGAAATACTCATGAGCACCAAATACAATTAAATATAGAAATAATAAGAAACTACTGTGGGGATTATGGTTGTAGGTCATAATATTACTTTGGATACCTGAATCATGTGAAAATATTGACAAATAATATCGGAGATTTATAAGGCTCTATCTTTCATAACAGGGAGTCAATTGAAACAGATTTAAAACATAGTTTTAAAAAATTGATTACAACCTCCGAATACTTTCTACACCTATATTTTTTCATGTTAGAAGAGGCAGTAATATGTCTCGTGAAGAAAAATATATGTATTTCTGAAATGATTTCAACTACACTGGGGTTTTTCTTCTGAAACATTGTGGTGCAATTAAATCAAGTGTTTTAATTAAAAATTACACAGTCATATATAATAAAAATATGCCTTTATATTAGTCATTCTCATGGTATATATGCATTAAAAGATAGTTGGAACAATATAAAACAAATTAATATAAAGATTTTGTCTGGAATATGAGGATTTTTATTTATCTCTTTCCTCATGCTCATAACGATCTTACATAATGTTTACAAAAATCATAGGTTTTTTTTGTAAATGTTGTAGATGAAATACAATCCAACAGTTCTACAACTAAGAAATTTTAAATCAAGTGCCTTTAAAAAGTCTTAACACTTACATCTCAGTACCCAAATGAATTTGAAAAGAAGGAATATGATATTTTTAAACAGTGACCCAAATGTGATAATGTCTATCAGAAGATAATTTTTGGAGATAAATACCAAAAGTTTCTGAAGAAACAAATTAGCAAAGATTAATAGACAGAAGTAAAAGGAATCCATAAAAGAAAAATTAGGGAAAGTCCAAAATATGTCCAATAAGGAAATGAATAGATTTACCTGGAGCAATGGCCCTATGTTTTGAACAAGTGTGAGAAAGGAAGAGGAGAGGAGAGCTAGGAAGGCAAGAATGGGCAGAAGGGACAGGAGAGATTGGAGGGAAGAAGAGAGAAGAAAGGAGGAGAAAAGAGGAAGAGAAAGGGAGAGGGAAAAGGAAGAGAAGAAAAAGAAATAGGAAGACAAGATAAGCAAAAACTTTATTAGGCCCTTTACAGGTTGCCCATATACTAATTACACAAATTGTATGAGATATTTAAATGAAAGAGAATGCATAAAAAGAAAGTGAGTTTATGGAGATGAAAAAAGATATCCATGTGCATGAAACTAGTAAATATTCCAGCCAGGAATTCCTACAAAGTAATGTTAGAATATTTCTAGAATTGCTTCCAAATTAATGTAAAAATGTAAAGACTGAGTACACCTACATACCCCATAACCCTCTCTTGCTTCCAAAAATTCAAAAAAGGATGTAGGGCCCATTTACTGGGTTTTGTGGATAAATAAGGAATAGGAAGAAATTGATAGAAATTGTCCGTATTTCATTTCCTCTCCAAGATATACTGCAAGATACTTTCATTGCCCAGGTGTTCACTCTCAAGTTTGATGTTGCTGTCCAAAGGAAGTTAAAATACTGACTTTCATAGACCATAACTTGGCATCTGTTGAACCCCTATTTTGGCAACTTGGCTTATTCTTGCAGAGAAAGTGATTGGTATAATCAAAATCATTGACTGATTTCTGCCTGTCATAAAAGTAGGGGCATTGTTATATTATTAGTAACTATCTTTTTTGTTTGTTTGTATATTTTTTGTTTTGTTTGAGACAAGGCCTTGCTCTGTCACCCATGCTGGAGTGCCATGGGGGAAATCTCAGTTCACTGCCACCTCTGCCTCCCACACTCAAGCAATCCTCCCACCTCAGCCTCTCAAGTAGCTGAGACTACAGGCGTTCACCACCATGCTTAACTTAATTTTTGTATTTTTTTGCAGAGGTAAGGTCTCACTATGTTGCCCAGGCTGGTCTTTAACTCCTGGGCTCCTGGCTCAAGCAATTCGCACTCCTTAGCCTCTCAAAGTATTGGGATTACAGGTGTGAACCACCACACCTGACCAGATTCTGCAGTTAATAAATGTGTGTTGTGAGTCGGACAACTACTTTACAAAACAAAATAAAAATAATAACTATACTAACAGTAATCATGTATGGAACATCCATTAAATTTTAGAAACCGTGTTGGGCCTTTATACAAATTTAGACTTGCAAGGCTAAGTCCAATCAGTGGGAGGCCTCACTAGAACAAAAAGCCTGACCCATGTTTCAGATGAGGTGAGCTTCTCCTGCCTGACTAAATGAGCTGAGACACCAGTCTTTTCTTGCCTTCAGATTTTGAAACTGAAACCTCAACTCTTCTGAAGTCTTGGGCTTGCTACCTTCCAACTAGAACTCATACCAACAGCCCTCCTGGTTCTCCAGCCTTCACACTAAACTGGACTTACATCATTGACTCTCCTGGATCTGTAGGTTGCCACCTGCAGATGTTGTGTCCTCTCGGCCTGGGTTATTATGTAAGTCAATTTCTTACAATAAATCTCTTGTCTATCTTTCTAGCTTGTCTATCTATCTAGCTTGTCTATCTATCTATCTATCTATCTATCTATCTATCTATCTATCTATCTATCATCTATCTATCGTCTATCTTTCTATCTATCTACATATTCTGTTGGTTCTGTTTCTCTGGAGAACATTGACTAGTACAGTTAATTGTCTCCTAATCAACTAATGTTTCTAGTGGTTGGATTATTTAATATATTAATGAAATAAAACCTATGCACTATTTACACCAGCACTTCTCAAAAGTTATTGTGTATACATATTCCTGGACATATTGTTAACATGCAGATTCTGATTCTGAAGGGGGGTAGGGGGGTGAATCTGGAACTCTGACAAGACCCCAGGTGATGCCAACACCATGCTGTTGATCCATGCATCACACTTTAAGCAGCAAAAATTTAGAGACCACCCTTTACTTCAAAGTAAAGTGACTGGCGATTCCGCTGAGCCTAGCAGCCTCCACTGCATCATATTCAGTCTGAGGTCTCTTCCTACATCAAGGAAAAGCTATAGTTAAAGTATAAATCAGGGGGTCATCTGCGAGGGAAACGAATGTCACTCACAGTAGTTGTTCTCTGTTTCTGCTATCATTAAACTTCAAATAGGTGCCTGTCTGTGCATGAAGAAAAAAAACAGAAAAGGATAAAAGCAAAAGCATTTACCCTTGGGCAGAAACAATCCACTATTCCAAGTATTATTTTCTGGCTACGTAAACTATTGCAGGCAGAACTCTGCTGAGTGGAACTAAGTCTAGGCTGCAAACCTCTGCTTTCTCAGAACCTCCCCATATCAATGCATTCTCTTGACAAGTCCCTGAGCTTACTTGCCTATCTCACCAGAACAGAGAAACGTGCACTTCTAAGTTACTTATTCATGGTATCAAGCCTATCGATAAGACAAATTATGCCATATATTAAAATGTCATTTGGCCAATTTTGGAAAGAAAAGCCTTCATTTGTGACAATCTAAATGTGCTCCGCAATACATTAGAGATTATAGAAAAGAAAATGTCCATTTTCATTTTCCATTTAATTTTAGGTTAAAATTTTACAATAACTTGACAGAAGCACCTGTGTAAGCAGTAAATGCTACCACATATTTACCCTGGGTAATAGACACCAGATTAATAAAACACAAAAATATTTCACCACAAATGACAAGAGGCAGCTGCAACTTTTACGAGAAAAAAGAAATGTGTTCTGATTTATCCAGACTTCTAAACAGTCAGTCACATGATTGGAAGTAGCCGTCCAGGTTAGAAGATTTGCTGTTTCATCAAATGCACTACCCATTCTTTGGATGGCATGGTATTTTAAACTGTTTTGTGACAGAAAATATCATGTGGGTGTGAAACAAGGGAGTTGAAAGGTGCTTTCACTCATTTTACATTACGAATTCTATCCAGGGAAAGCACTCACTTCTGCTCTTTCCTTTTAACGTCGTCTTGACTTTCTCATTTCCTCAGCTGCTTTGGTAGGTGTTTTGACACTTGACACTTTTAAAAGGAGCAAAAAAGCGGAAAGTTTTTCTATATAGACATTTCTCTGTGTTCTAATACTGTGAGAGAAAGAACTAGTGTAGAAAATCAGATGTTCTAATTAGAGAATTTTCACATATGTGATTGTAATACATTTAAATAGGCGTACCACTAAATCTAGACCACGTACAACAAAACATTTCTTTGATAATCCAAAAGTCTCTTAATGTTACATGACAGATGTGTAAAAATACTGGTTAATAGTTCAGTCTTACGGATTAAATGCAACAAGACATTTTTTACTGAGTGCCAAGACAATAATGGTACCCAGTTGCTAGATTGCTAAAGTAAAGTGAGTTACTGGCTCACAAAGGTATTATCTAACATCTGGATCACGCTGTTTCTCAAACATAGAAAAATCATTAGCCTAATGAGTTAGGGTTGCTTGACACTTTTATATATGGGCTCACGCATTTAGGTAAATTGCCTCAAAGATCTGGAGAGGGTTTTCAGGGTATTAAAGCTCCTAGTGTTGTTGAGTAAAATCAGAAAATGGATTTGCATTCAATATATTGAAGAAGGTCTGATGTTGTTAAGTTTGTTAAGTAGATAGTTTAAAACAGTTTAACTTCATACATAGGTAACTTTTTAACCCTTCTTGACCTACATTGCCACATGAGTATCACGGCCCTGCTACGCCCTTCCCTGTCTGATTTTCCTAACTTCCTCTGCAGTAACAGGTCAGCAACAGTATAATTGATTTCAAGAATCAGGGTTTTGTGGCTATTTAATAAAAATAGACTTTTGTAGCAGTTTTCATTAACAAAAATTTATGAACTCATAAAAAGGAAGTGAAGTACCATGTACTGAATTGTCACTGTGTGTCTTCATTTGGGTCGGCACTTATACGCATTATATGCATAATCTCATTAAATATCCACCAAAAATCTATAGCGTAGTTATTAATTCCACTTTCCTGATAAGAAAACAGAGCCTCTGAGAGTGCAAATTTGTGTCTTGTCACACAACTAGCTACCAATGGACTTAAAATATGAACTCATATTCATGTGATTCCAACACATATTTTAATTATAATATGCTCTAGCATACATAAGTTAATGAAAATAAAGTATGATTTAACTACACAAGCAGTTTATTTTCTTGGTTTACATCTATTCATTTATCTAATTATAAAAGTAATATAACTCTCTGTTAGAAAACTTGGAAAGCAGAGAACACTGCAAAATTCATAAACATGATCTGTAATCCTACAATACGTGGATAATAATGGATGATATTGGATGGGATTATATGTTTAACTTTTACAAATTTAGGTTCATAATGCATGTATCTTTTATAACTAGTATTTGCAGTTAAAGTATCATGACTATTTTCCATGTTAGTAAATATGCTCTGAAACATTATTTTTATGGCTACATGTTATTCCACATTATAAAGACATCATAATTCAATCTGGTCTCCTTGTTGAATAGCGCTGTTGTTTCAAATTAAAATTATTCTTTAAAAAAAAAAAGAAGGCATTGTGATACAATGAAAACAACGTGGCACTGGAAATACAGAACACTGAACTCTAGGTTTGTTATTTGCTAGCTCTGAAACATTTTAAAAAGGCATTTAACCTTTCTGGTACTGATTTTTTATCTGCAAGATAAAAGAACTAGAGTAGATAACACTTTTTACACATTTTAGGTTCTATGACTCCAGGAATACTATGTAAATTATTCTAAATCTGATGCTCAAACTAGAGTACTTGTTGTGTATACAAAGATATAGGCAATGGCTGGGGGGCTAAAGGGGAATGTTATGAATTCACATATTGGATCAAAGTGTCAGATTTTCCTTTTTGACAAGTCCAATTTATTCAAATTTAGTTGAAATGTTATTTTGACAGGTACTAATACATTATGAAATAAAATACAATATTTTCATGAATTTTACTCCTTAAAACAGAAAATTTCAAAATATTGAACTCCAACTCCCTAAGATATATAATGACTTCTGTGTTATTAGATATGTTTTGGTGGAATATTTTGAGTATTTAAGCAGCCTTGCCTAGAACAATTGAAACTAGTCCTAAAACACTATAGTTATGTTAGTTACTAATCAGATATTTCCATGTAAATGATGCAACTTGTTGGCACAGGTTTCCCTTGAAATGTCTTCCTTGAGATACTATGGGCAGCAAAATGTTTTTCTAGATTGAAACAAATACTAATCCCTTTCCTATTGTTTCACCTCAGATGGATTTTTCCAAAAAAAAAAAATATAAAATAGAATAAAAATTACCTCCTGAGCCCCTGTTAGAAATGTGAGCTTTTAGCACTTTGAGCAAAATGTGGCTTGAGAAGCACCTTGGTCTTTGCAACTCCTAAGCATTTTCTCTTCTTGTTCTTTTCCTACTGTTATTTGTTCTTCAGTCATTGGTTCACTTGCCATCATCCCAGGAGTTACCTTCTTTTCTTAGTTTGATATGTGACAGACTTTGTTTTTTTTTAATAAATTGGATACTTATGAAATGCACATGCTATAACTCTTTTAAACTCTCTTTTTCTAAGTGTTACATGTGTGTATGTGCAAGCCACATGTGCACACAGACACACATTGCTAGACACGAGACTTCTTGAGACTTCTCTCATGTTTGAAAGATGTGCAAAGCAAACTATGGGAACTATTGATGAAATGAGGATCACTGTCTAGGCAATGAAGATGGGGTGAATCAGTTGAAAATTATTCATGTGAGTAGTCAATCCATGGAAACCAGATCTTTCTGATACTCTGAAGGAGTAAGAATTGGTCTAATGGTGCAGTCAAGCAACAGATCTGATGAAAATTCAAAGGGGTCTTGAAGGAAGTGATTTAATATACTCTTTCATCCTTCAAGTATTTGCTTATTTTTTGGCAATCTATGATAATGGAAAAACAGTGCATTTCCACACATATATTCTTGTGTTTTTTCTTAACTGAACACCTATTGAGATTGAAATAATCCATTCAGTAATGAGAATATGAATAATGAATGACACATGGTTCTTACCCTCAAGAATCTCAAAAATCTACTGGTCAGAAATGAAAGAGTCCTAAGCATAGGAAGACAATTCTTCTGAGGGAATTTTTCTTGTTTTGTTTTGTATTGTCTTTTAGAAGTAGCCCAGCTCATAAAACCATTTGTCAATTTTCCAGAATCATGCCGATACCAAGGCCAATGCTTCCCATTGATGATATGTTATGTTCGTGTGGAGATTTACAGTTCCTTTCCATTCACAATGCTCCATTTGATCTCACAGCAGGCATGAGACAGTAGATGAAGCATTTGAGAGACAGCCAGATAAATGAAAGAACTTCTTTGAAGTAACACAATTAGACTGTAGAAGTCAGACGTTAAACCACCTATTTCAAATTATTGATCTAATGTTGTTTTACTTTTTCTTGTTGCATATCAAATTCTTTGAAAATTTTTGTTTAATGTTAAATATTCTATAGAATCAAGAATTAGATTAATGCAGAAAACAACCATGTATGCACAAACCCATTTCCAATGTGTCAGCTTTTTCCAGTCTCAATTTTCCTAATCACTTTGCGATTAGTAGAAAGATGGGTGATATTGGACAGAGAGGCAATGATAAATTGAAGGAGAAAAATCTTGTGGAAAATGTTTTACATTTGATAAAAAGCCTTATTTAGAAGAAGTGAATAATTTGAACATAAATACTTGGAGGTGTTTAAGCTTGTGCTAAAATTATTCTCATCAGTATGGCAAGGAAGAAGAGGCTACAAAATGATTACAAGAGAAAGTAAACTGAGAAAATTGGTGGAGGTAGGCTAAGTGAGATCAAGGATTTGCCAGACAGGAAACTGGAATACATAGGCTTCTCTCAGAGTCACCATGATTAAAGACCCTGTCCCCTTGTTAAATATATTCTAATAATAATACTTATTGATATGGTTTGGATTTGTATCCCCACCCAAATCTCATGTTGAAGTTTAATACCCAATGCAGGACCTGGGGCTTTGTGTGAGGTGAATGGATCATGGGGGTGGTTTCTAATGGTTTAGCACCATCCCCCTAGCACTGTTCTCCTGATAGAGTTCTTGTTTAAAAGCCTGTGGCACCTACCCCTACCTCTTCCTCCTAGTTCAGCCATGTAAGACGTGCCTGCTTCCCCTTCACCTTCTGCTGTGATTGTGAGCTTTCTGAGACCTCCTCAAAAGTCAAGCACATAGCCAGCATCATGCTTCCTTTTCAGCCTGAAGAACCATAAGCCAATTAAACATCTTTTCGTTGTAAATTTCCCAGTCTGTAGTATTTCTTTATAACAGTGTTAGAATGGACTAATACACATGTAAAATAAATAGTAAATAGAGTACAGCAACACTTGCCTTGCTAGTTCCACCTTGCTAGTTCCACTTTAAGTAGAAATTTGTGCAAAGGATAAGGATAACATCATGGAAATTGTAAGTAAAAAAGATTTCTGGCCGAGTGCGGTGGCTCACGCCTATAATCCCAGCACTTTGGGAGGCTGAGGCGGGTGGATCATGAGGTCAGGAGATCGAGACCATCCTGGCTAACACAGTGAAACCCCGTTTCTACTAAAAATACAAAAAAAAAAAAATAGCCAGGCAGGATGCCTGTAGTCCCAGCTACTCAGGAGGATGAGGCAGGAGAATGGTGTGAACCCAGGAGGCGGAGCTTGCAGTGAGCCGAGATTGCACCACTGCACTCCAGCCTGGGCTACATACAGAGTGAGAATCCGTCTCCAAAAAAAAAAAAAAAAAAAAAAAAAAAAAAAATTTCTGTGCCAGTACATTTATTGAAATATTTGACCACTGGTCAGCTGGAGTTCCTATTGCCCCTGTCAGTTAATGTAAAGTAGTTCAGTGTTTTAGGCACCCACATTGCCCTGCCTATTTCTTCTATGTGATAGTCAATGGGAGAAATCATTGGAGAGCTTGATAAGTTTATCACGGGTTGCAGATGTGTGATAGAAACTACCCGAATGCATTTCCTTAGATCCATTGCCCGCAAACACACTCAAAGGGTTAAGGAAGTTAGAAAGGAGAGAGTTGACAAGGATATCTCAAAAGGAGCACTACTGCTACTCTGTATAAACATGCATGCCAGTTGCCTTTCCAGGCCACTTCTGTTTTTGTTTATTGGTCCGTACTCCATAAGGAGAACCACCACAGAGTTCTTTAAATCACCTGCAGAATCTCCTGTGACATTGATTTTACCCTTTTTGTGAGCCAGAGTTCAGCAACAAAAACCTTTGGGTGAAAGATTGGAAAAAAATGCCAGAACTCAAAATGTCTCCTGGTCAATGCCCTATATCCTTTAGCACAAAGTACCAGCCTTGACTTTGTCTCTTACCAGATACGTCCTTCAAATCAAAGTCATCTGTGCCACGAACTTCTAAGAGTTGGGCCAAGGGAACTTTTAACCAAGAAACTGTTTCACCAAATGTTAGAGTGTCTGGCATCTGGCTGAAACCTAAAAGCTCGGAATGTGAAATGTTTCAGAAGGCTGTAGCCTCCTCTGGAATTTTACGAAGTATAGTGTGCACCCAAAATGTTTGTTTATTTTATGTTTCTGATTAGAGAATAATTCAATGTTTATTATAAAAAATTAAAAAGAAAATGACAATTATTCTTAATCACAAGACACTATTGTCATGTTATATTTCCTTCTCTTCTATATATGGTTTGTTTTACAAACTAAGCACCTTATTCTATATGCTTCTCTATGTATATCCTCTTCTTTATATATTTTCCATATCATTTAATAGTGTGTTAAAATGTTAAGCTATCATGAGGAAGTGCCATTATTAATCAATTCTAAATTAATGTATTTTAATTTTTTTAATCTTAAATAGAATATTTTAGATACTATCTTTGTTCATATAACATTGTGCACATCTTTGATCACCACCTTAATTTTATTCTAGATAATAACTATGACAAATATCAATGAATACTTTTAGAATCCTGATAGATTTTGCCATATTGACTTCTAGAAAGTTAGTGTTCTGTCACAAGCTGTGGCTAAGGTTTGTCTTGCTGTACTGTGTCAACAGAAAAAGATATTTCAACAGGATATCCGAAAAATATTGTGATTTTGAATTTTACTAGTGAAATTAATCTCTCTCCCCTCTCTCTCTCTCTTTCTCTTTCTCTTTCTCTCTCTCCCCTCTTTCTCTCCCTCTTTCTCTTTCTCTCTGTCTCTTTTAAATGCCACTCTTCTACCATAGAAAAAGAATCTAAGTCCTGGGACACACCTAGCCCCACAGCCTGCCATACCATATCCCATCTAGGACTCCTCACAGGGATTATTTCCAGAGCTTCTATTCTCATTGCCTGGTATCTCAACACTTCTTAGGAGAAGTACAAGTCAATGCTCAGTGACATTTATCAATCTGATTACATCTAAAGCATACACAGCAGAAATTACTCAATATTTGTTCCTGATTGTAGTTTTCAGTTGTTGCAGATTTCCTCCTATTTTTTGTAATATTCTGTATATCTTTTCATTTGTACTACTTTTAGTATTTTTGTACTTTTCATTGTACCTCCTTCCATCTGTAAACCTTCAAGTTTCTATGTTTTGATTTGAATAATTAGTACTTTCTTCTTTCTCAAATACAAACTCAGTTTCTCCTTAGGCCTCTTTCCATTAGCACCCTGCATTAGTCTGTTTTCACAGTGCTATAAAGAACTTCCCTGAGACTGGGCAATTTATAAAGGAGAGAGGTTTAATTTACTCACAGTTCCACATATCTGGGGAAGCCCCAGGAAACTTACAGTCATGGCACAAGGGGAAGCAGGCACCTTCTTCACAAGGCAACAGGAGAGAGAGCATGTGAAGGAGGAACTGTCGGCACTTATAAAACCATCAGATTTCAGGACAACACACTATCGCAAGAACAGCATAGGGGAAACCACCCCCATGATCCAATCATGATCCATTCTCCCACCAGATCTCTCCCTGGACATGTGGGGATTATGGGAACTATAATTTGAGATGAGATTTGGGTAGAGACACAGAGTCAAACCACATCACACCCTTCTCTTTTTTCTGGAAGCCTCTTCTTCTCAAAGGTACCTTCTATTCCAAATATCTACTATAACCCAGTTTTATTCACAGCTGCTGTGAATTAATCTCACAAAGTGTTAGATAATAATCAGTATATTAGTTGAAAGAAAAGAAAACTTAACGCTGTTTTCTTTTGTTTAAATATTGTAAGAGAAATTAAAGAAAAATAATAGCATTCTAAGATCCAAAGGAATAAAAGTTTAATGATAGATAATGGAGAAAATGCTTTGGATTAAAGAATCTTATTTGCTGCTCTCTCAGACTTTATTTCAAGTTGTTGCCTTTTGAAAAAATTTGCCTTAAAATGTAAATCAGAATTGCAAGTAGATCTCTGATTTTTTTAGGCTCTCGTTTCTACATTTATTTCACTTTTTTTTTTTTTTTACCAAAACATAAAATTTTGTTTCTGCAAAATTGCTGGTATCCCACCCATTGTGATTCCTCTAGTTGTTTTCAAGTTGTTAATAAGTCCACTAACTACTGAACAGGGCCTATTCTTACAAACTTTGTGGTAAGCTCAAGCTCACAGCATTTTAAAACAGAAGGAATCTTAACACTAGCTGATGAACCTCAAAAAATTGAAGTAGGTCCAGAGAAATTAGGCAGTTTTCAAGATGATACAGATAACTATCTTCCAACACTCAAGCCAATGCTTTCTATTACAATTATGTCATTTACTGGGTTGTTATTGTTGAAAACTTCATGTAAACTATATCCTAAAATAACTCTTGAGGAGCATTTCATTTCACGTATATTATTATCACAGCCTCACATTAACCTTTTCCTTCATAATCAGTTCCTCCTGAAAATATATCCGGTTCCTACAAAAAGAAATTGTTCCTAGTTGAGTTACAAAGACACAGGTGCAAACTTCAGACAAGTCAAAAAGCTAGTGTGCTGCTGCTAAAATCCTGCTCTTCACAATTACATTTTATATTAATCCTGGGGTGTGCACCTGCTTCTAAGGGAAAGGCTTCCAGGAATTCAAAGGATTCTTTGTCTGAATCCACATTTTATTCAGCTTAATGAGCTTTATGCATATGCTAATTTTCAAGCATCATACCTCAAAGAGGTGTGAGAATGTATCTAGATATAGATACAGATCTCAGCAAAGAGAAAAATGAGAAAATGCAGTAAAAGTTCTAATAGTTCAGTAGTGTGGTATAAAATATGATGGCACAATTGGTTCTCCAGTGAACAGAGAGAATAGAGAAATTCAAAACCAAGAATAACTTTCCTCTTGGGTTAAGATTTTTTCTTTAAATTCACAGCATTTCAGTTTTGGCAGGTTTTCTTTGGACTCAAAATGAAACATGATCATTGTCTTTTACAATAAATAAGTCTTGTCCTCTGTGACTAACCAAGGAAATGACATCTTAAGCACCAGGATCACAAATGGAGGAAGCCTAAGCTGCCTGAAAGGAAAGATTTAGCAGTAACAAGCTAAAGCATGTAATCTCTGCAGACACAATGCCCAAGCCTTTCCCTAAATAACAATGGGGCTATCTGGGTCTTCAGAATTTTTGCAGGGCAAGAGGGTATCCCAGTTACAAGAAGGACTAAAAGATAAATTGACCTCTACTCCTCCAGGCCTTGGAGGCTGCCTGGTTCTCCTTGGTTATAGCCTCTGCCCTTCAGAAGCAGGAGTCAGGACAATCATGATCTGACCTCACCCCATCTTTCATGCAGAGACAACGGTGATGAGTCTTTTTATAGGTAACTGTTTATACACAGGTCAGTTTACGTAATCAGAGGGATTCTCTTGGGAGAATGAGTTAAGTTAGCAAATATGCAAATCAGTAATTTGATTGTCTTTATTTGACTTAGAACGAGGCTAAGTCTCACACAGTATTTGCAAATCTTGAAACATGACATTTTTCTTTTGGCCTTTGTTTAGCTGATTGAAGCAGGTTATTCAGAAGGTAAATTCTGAACCCAAACCAATGGAACTCTTTTTACTAAATTGCACATTCTATATTATTAAGGAATATATCAAGAAATGCAATACATAAGTTAGACTTGAGTAATTTTGGAATATAGAGCATTTTCAGTTTACCAATAAGAGACACATTTAAAGACAGGGGCAGAAAAAAATTCCAAGTTTTTCTTGGTTAGGGGTTTAGCTCTTCAGAGTACAAAGATCACTTCCATCTATGGTCCTCAGAGGTTTATAAACTGTTTCACCTATATTGTTTTCTTTGGCTCTTTCTAATATTCTGTAGGTTATTTGCAAATGCATGTTTATTTTAATTTTGAAATCATGAAAACTAAGGCCGGGGAGATTTTTGTGCTCCCCCGAAGTAAAGTTCATTGATGTTCAGTGACTTTAACTTAACAATTGTAGCTTATTGCTTCTACAGGAAATTCAAGTAAAAACAACCTATTTTATCCCATTTACAATTACTTAGTGTATTATTATGTTTAAATATCTTCTTTATTTGTTCGAAAATTCTTACTTGGGCAGGATATGTCTTATTCACCTTCATATCTTCTATGCAACTCAGCACGGTAACTTGCACACATTAAAGACTCAGGAACTTGTCTTGATAAGTTGGACTGCACCTTTACTAAATATTTATGTAATTATTTAATACATATCTATTCTATTTCCCCATTACTATTTGCCATTGAGAAAATACTTCTTTCCCCATGTTAAATTCCTTTCAGAGGTAAAACAAAAAATTATCAGGCTTTTTAAAAATGCATCTCTCAGAGTTGGATATTTGAAGATAAACTTAGGTTGTCTTTTGATTAACTTCAAATCATTTTGTCCCACAAATAAAAATTGGGGATCCTAGTATATATTTAACTCTCTGTCTTCAGTCAAGAATGGGATAAATTATCCCTTAGAATTTAAACTTAAAAGTTTAATTTTATTTAGTTTTTTATTGCCAAAGTTTTACATTAGTCTATTTGGGTTGCTGTAATATAACATCATTAACTGGGTGGCTGGAACAACAGAATTTTTTTCTCACTGTTCTAAGAGGCTGGAAAACCCCAGAGCAGAGCAGCAGCAAATCCAGTGTCTATTGAGGGCTGTCTTCCTGATTTGCAGATATCTACCTTAATGTAGCCTCAGATGCAGAGAGCAGAGAGAGAGAAGTAAGTTCTCTCATGTCTTTTTAAACGGGCACCAATCACATTCATGAAGACTTTATCCTCACCATCTAATAACTTCCCAAAGGCCCCACCTCCTAATATAATCACACTGGGGGTTAGAATTTCTTTTTTCTTTTTTTTTTTTTTTGAGATGGAGTTTCGCTCCTGTTGCACAGGCTGGAGTGCAATGTCTCTTTCTCGGCTTACCACAACCTCCACCGACCGGGTTCAAGCGATTCTCCTGCCTCAGCCTCCCGAGTAGCTGGGATTACAGGCATGTGCCACCACAGCTGGCTCATTTTGTATTTTCTCCATGTTGGTCAGGCTGGTCTTGAACTCCCAACCTCAGGTGATCCACCCGCCTTGGCCTCCCAAAATGCTGGGATTACAGGCGTGAGCCACAGCGCCCAGTGGCAGTTAGGATTTCAACATATAAATTGGGAGGAACGCAAACATTCAATCCATAACAAGTCTATTAGTGCTATATTTTTGACACTTAACATTCCTTGTCAGTTAAGAAACTACATATTATTCAAGTGTTTTAATGTATTTCTCATTTGAAATTAAAATTTCTGTGATTTTAACTAAAATCCCTGAGAAAAGATAAATTTCTCTGGCTAAGAAGGCCTGATCTATAAAATATAAAAATGTACATGTTAACCCCAAATATAGTAAATGCTAACATTTTTTCATGTGAAAAGAAAAATAATGATAATAGTTTCTATGATTTTATGAGGCATTCCTTATCTTGCCCCTAGACAGTGACAGAGGAAAGTGACTCTTGACCTAACTGTCTGAAATGGTCATCCTGCACATGATTGCTAGGTAAGGTGACCTCAGTTATTTTGAGTTTACTATCACGAATCCTGGGCTTCTTGCCACTATGACTACCTCCAAAACATATTCCTGAATTTCCCTTACACACACTTTGCTACCAGGAATTATAATTAAAGAAGTAGCCATTTATGTGTATACATTTATGTTCATTTGTAGCACACATCTGGAACTAGTACATCTTTAATGGTCCCTTCAACTTACCCCTTGCATCAAAGCCCTTTCTCAAAACTACTCATTACAGCCAATTTAGTGGTTAAAGTCAAAAAATTAAAATTCGAAAAAGCATTTTGATAAGAGTTATAAGGTTGGCCAAAAAAAAAAAAAAAAAAAAAAACCAATGAAACCATGCAGATCAATTAATAGCAATGTAGAAACATAAAGCTTTGAGTTATTTTAAATTTCAGAGAGTTCAATTTAGCTCAACCAAAGCAGAAAAGAGTATGAAATGATAATAAAGAAACATAAATCACAAATAACTTTTAGGAAGTTTTTATTGTACCACTAAGAGGTACTTTTCTGTCCTTCTGAAGAATTTCAATCTCTTAGCTTGAGAGTATTAAAGAAAAAATTATTCAGTGATACTTGTTAAACCATCATTTAGATACTTATTAAAGACTTTTTCAAGACCATTATAATAGGTATAGGAACCACTGTAAGGAGGTCTTGCGGTGGAGAAGAGAGATTGGGCTCAGTTCTGAATATGGCATTGGCAAGTGGGAATTATTTATAGTCAAGGAGCAAGGTAGGGGTTATAGGATAGAAAGTTACTACGAGGAAACATCAGGGGCAAGCAAGATTTCTGGCTGAACAACTTAACAGAATTTCTGCTCAACACAGGCTACAATGGTCAGACATCACCTAGGAGATGGTAGAGGATTAAGAATCTGATCAGATATCGAGGGTGATCAGATATCAAGACTCTTGGAGGTTCTTAGCAGGGATCACCCAAACTAGATTTACAATGTACACATATGGGCCAAAGAGAGGGTTCAGAAGCCTGACTAAAAGTTTGGTCAACCAAACAGATTTGGAACGCATCCCTCAATAAAGTACCAGGGCGCTCTGAAAGGGTACAATTAATAAGGCATGATCATAGATCCTGGTTATTTTATCTAAGCACAATTCTGCAACATTCCCCAGGGCCTACCCCTATTGTCATGCCCTAAAGCATAGATAGAATACAATGTACCCAGCACTCAAACTGCAGCTTTTTGGGAGGTGGCACTGGGTACATATTTTACATATAGTGAGAAGTTAATCAGGAAGCTCCCTACATTACAGCACAGCAAAGGAAAGACCTGAAAAGAACCACCACTGTGTACAAAAAAAAAAAATTGTACAACACACTTACATATAGACTGAGGTAAATTATTAAACTAAAATATATCATTCAAAAGATTTTTTTTTTGGAAGCAGAGTCTCGCTCTGTCGCTCTTGCTCTGTCTCCAGGCTGGAGTGCAGTGGCACAGTCTCGGCTCACTGCAACCTCTGCCTCCTGGGTTCAAGCAATTCTCCTGCCTCAGCGTCCTGCGTAGCTGGGACCACAGGCGTCTGCCACCATGCCCAATTACTTTTTTTTTTTTTTTGTATTTTTAGTAGAGATGGGGTTTCACCGTGTTGCCCAGGCTGATTTTGAACTCCTGAACTCAGGCAATCTGCCCACCTCGGCCTCCCAAAGTGCTAGGATTACAGGTATGAGCCACCATCCACCCTCAAAAGATTTTTTTAATCTTAGAAAACATAATCTTCAAGACAAAAGATATTCCCTGAAAGGATTTGGAGCTATAGAATACAGGTGGATAGAAGAAATAAGTTCCAGTTTTCAATAGCAGAGAAAGGTGGCTGTAGCTAACAACAATGTATTGTATATTTCAAAATACCTAGAAGAGAGGATTTGAAATGTTATCAACACAGAAAAATGATAAATACCCAAGGTGATAGATGCCCTGAGTACTCTGCATTCTATGCATGTAACAAAATATTACATGTAACCTGTAAATGTGTACAAATATTATGTATCTACGAAAAATCAAAAAAGTAAATACCAAACCTAACTAAACAAAAAGTAATTTAATTATATTAAGTATTTTAAATTTTATTTAATTATTTGACAACTAAAGTATTGATTAAATTAGCATTTAAACATTAATGTCAATTTAATTAAATAACAGGATAATTTAATAAATTAATCCACTCAAGGTAAAAACATTATAGCAATAGAATGGCATGCATAGGGGGATTATAGCTCTTAGGGAATAAAACTACTTATAGGAAAAAAAAAATTAGAAACATCAAAGAATGGAAAGTCAATTAACCAACTTAGAAAAATGGCTGGATGTAAACACTGCAATTGCAGATCGAAAGACAGAATTTAAAGAGACACTAAAACTAAGTAATAAAACAGGAAGAATACAGATTATCCAACATGGATATTTTTGGTAGCACTGAATAGAAAACACAAATGCTACAGAAGAGACATATTAAAATATGACATAAGAAAGTTGCACAGGAAGGAAGAAAAGAGGAGGGAGAGAGGAGGATAAGAAAAGGAGTAGGAGGATAAGAGGAAAGAGACAAAAATAAATTATGCAGAACTAACTCTCTCAGCCTTTGTTCTAGGTACCTGAAATATGTTAACTCAGTATGGAATGCATACTTTTATTATCCTCATGTTCAGATGCTGAAACTGAGGCAGAGAGGGATAATTAACTTGCCCCAGGTCACAAAGCAAGTGGCAGGGTCAGAATTTAAACTTAGGTAGTCTAACTTTAGAGAGCAACAGAACACAAATTCTAGGAAGTTTGAAAACATTGACTCATTAGTTTAATACTTGAGCCAAAAAAAAAAAAAAATTCAATTACGATTGTCATTTAAATTATACTAGTGATAAAGCTCCATTGTCTGGAGAAACTCCCAGGGTCCTTGGTCTTGCGTCGAGAAAATAAGCAACATGGACATACATGGAGTGGTTTAAGGAACGGAAAGTTTGTATTAAACTTTCAAGAAAGAAGGAAACAGCTCCGTTGTACAGAGGGAGGAGGGCTCTGAATGGAAAACCCCACATATGGCAGAAAGCAACGGCTTCTATTGGGAGGCTGGAGGAGGCAGTGTCTCCTTGGGCCCAGGGGATTGGTTTGCTTGGGCAGGGGATTGATTTGCTTGGGCCCAGGGGATTGGTTTGACCCGGTTTGTCATTCATGTAGCCTGTGGGGGATGGCGGGGGGGTGGGATGGACTGTCCCTTCCACCCTAGCCTTTTAATATGCAAATGTGGCTACCTGGCTGGTCGCCATGATTTCCTGCACACGGGGCAACAAAGAAATGTGGCAGAAACGGCCATATTGGGTGGACCTGGCTTCTAACCACCGGTATTTGCATATCAATGCTTGCAGGTCTGGTTTTTCGGGCCATTTTCCGTTAGAAAAGAAATCTTTGTATGGGGAGCTGCTTTTTTATTAAAAGAAAAAGCCTTACTGAGGACTCTTTTAACCTCTCTAGGTGACTAAATAATTTCTTAATGACTCCTGTAATATTTCCCCCACTCAGGAGATGTCACCCTAACTGCTGTTGGGGGTTTTGGACAGTGACTGTTTCTGGCTACTTCCTGATGAAAAGGGGAAGTGGGGAACAGCAGCTAGGGTTCCTCCTGGGGTCAATCTAAGGATCCTCAGAAGAATGGCGTGCCCATGAGTGGTTCTGTTTGTAGCACCATTTGGAGTTTGATTGCTTCTAGGTGAGAGGAAACAATTCGGGTTATAGTATTGAGTATACAAGTCCAAATATTAATACAAGACATATAGGCAAGAGGGGGCTTAATAAAGGAGCTAACCAATTTCATAAAGAAGACTGGAATTCATTAAGGAGCGATTTTTGCCACTCGGGGCTGAAGCCTGCATTTTCTCTTAGCCTGCCAACAACTTTGATTTCATCTTTAAGTACCTGCAGGTTTTCCTCTACTTGACTATAGGTGTGAATCCAGAAGGAACATGTTTCATTTAAAAGTGTACAGGTACCTCCTGCTTCAGCCATAAGGACATCTAAGGCCCATCTATTTTGTGCCACTACTGAGGCTAAAGAGTCTATAGATTGCTGTTGTGCCTCTATGGCCCCTACAGTTGCCTTCCATCTTCATTTCATTATAATAGGAATATTAAGTACCGATCTTTCAAGGAGAGGGATGCCAGCAAACCAGAATAGATCTCTGGTTATAGAATTTCCCATCCATGGTTTTTCCAAGCTGGGATTGTCCCGTGCATGCTCTTCCCAGTCTCCCCTTTCAATTAAATCTCCATATGAGGGCATAGAAATGATAGATCTATTTGTCCAGTGTATTTGAGACAGTGTAGTTTCTAGAAAAGAGCCTAAGTTAGGGATGTCTTCAGATGATGCTGCCATCTCAGTACAATGTAAAAATAGTAAGTCAGGAACTTATACTCTACTACAGTACAGGTCCCCTTCCAATGTCTTGGAAAGATTAAGTGTAGCCAGGAGTCACAAAGAAAATATAGCTCTGTTCCTTGAAGGGATGGTTCTAAATTGTGGCTTATGAGAGACACCAGCAGATTTTTCTCATGTCTTAGAAGTTTCCCCTCTTTACATATAACAGGGGCATCCTTGGGATAAGGATATCCATATTCAGGATAGTCATTTATGATGCCATTTGGAATTTGACATGCCAATTGAGAAGGGTCCACTTGAAAAATGGAGTTTTGAAAAATTAGAGACATAATATTTCCTGGCCAGTATCTCAGAGGATCCCTGTGGCAAGGGCTACTAGTCCAGATGTCTCCAGTTCACTCACATATTTGTAGGCTGGTACTATTAGCAAACATCATACAACGGTCTGGAATTCCACGAGGGGGCATGTTTGGAAAGCCCCGTGTGTTATTCCTTACATTATAGTCAATGTGGTTACTTAGAGCATGCCATTCCCATCAAGACTTCCAATCAGAAGGAGAGGCTGGACTCCAAAAGCCCACCACTTCCCCCCATTAGGCCTTCTGATCCTTTAGATCCTTATGGCACTCTCCTCCCCACATCTTTGAACTATCAGCAATTACAAGTGTGATGTTACAATGTTTAAGACGGCCCACGTACGGTCCTTCCGTGCTGCTTTTAAAGCTGCGAGAGGCAGCTTTTCCCAGCCTGTGTGAAGCTTATCTGTGGGGACAGTGTTCTTCCGAGTGTTTTCCTAAGAAGAGTTAGTTACCCAGGTGAAATTGCTCCCATACCATGTCCCATTTGTGCCTGATAAGTCTTTAAGGATTAAAGGTAAAAGTAACAAAGGGAATCCTAAGAAGGTAAGTTATGGGTCATTAAGAGGTTTCTTAGTGTTACTGAACTGAGCAAATGGCTTAGGACAGACCCAACAATTAGTCTTGTCATAGGAATGGGCCATGGCTGACACTGTAGGAGCTAATGGATGTGATGTGTTACTAAGTTTGATAAAAAGTTCTAGCAGACATAGCAATGGTAAAACATTCAGGTTTACTTTCTGTCAGTAACTGTTATTCCTGTTACGAGTATGGTAATTAGGTAAGATGCTACAGGAATTGAGATTCTCTGTCTGATATTTCACCCAGCGGGTGCTACAGTATATAGACCTACTGCAAATAGTAGAGTGAGTATAACAGTTCCTGCAAGGGTGGCATAGTAAGTAATTTCCATCTAAAATTGTTATTTGCCATGATACACAATTTCTCTTTGGAGCTCTATGAAGTTATAATGTAACTCTATAGATAATTAAAAATTCCCTTGCAAATATGCATCAAAAAGAAGGTCTAATATTTGGTGACAATCTCAAAAGGAGAAGTAGAAACAAAAAGTATTTGGTGAGGTAGGGGTGGGATTAAGATAAGAAGTTCTCACTAAGTTCCTTATGTTTTATGATTTTCAGCTTAAGATCTCTTGTTTTTTCACATTGATATTTAGGGCTTTCCTCTGGGCTATCAGGGGTTGCTCCCTCAGTTTTCCAGGCTTCAGTTTGAATGTGATGTATCCAGGAGTCGATTCCTGTAACTTTTATTGCCAAGGGAGTTGAGAGGAAGAATAGTATAAGGCCCTTCCCAGCATGGGCCTAGAGAAGGAGACAGAGAGGAGAGAGCCTTTACCAGTACCAAATCCCTTTGGTTAAACAGAGGTGGTCCTGTTTTCTGGGGTTGGGCTTTTGCTAATTGTGCTAATTCCTGTTGGAAGTGAGCCCGAGAGGTTCCATGTTTAACTAACTCAGAGGCTTCCCAATCTAATGGAAAATCACTGGTAAGGAAAGGTCATCCACACAGCATCTCAAAAGGGCTAAGACCTAATTTTGAAGGGGTATTTCTTATTCACAGTAAGGCCATGGGAAGAAAAGTGACCCAAGGAAGGTCAGTTTCTTGGGATAATTTTTTGGGTTGTCTCTTGATAATATCATTAGTTTTCTCTACCTTTCCTGAGGACTGGGGTCTCCAAGCACAATGGAGATGATGTTCTATGCCTAGTGCTTTTGAGACCCCTTGTGTGGCACTGCCTTAAATGAGGGGCCATTGTCACTTTGAAAGTACTTAGGTAGACCAAAGCAGGGAGCTATTTCATTAACTAACCCTTTTATTACCTCAGAGGCTTTTTCTGTGTGGCATAGAAATGCTTCTGCCCAGCTAGTGAGGGTATCTACTCATACCAGGAGGTATTGAATGCCCTTTATCGTTGGCATGTGGGTGAAGTCGGTCTGCCGGTCCTCCCCTGGATAACTTCCTATTCTTTGGGTTTGAGGAGGAAGGAGTCACCTGTTCAGGGGAATATTTTTTTTAAGACAGATTTCAGCATTAAACACTTGCTTGACTGTTTTTAGTAAGTTATCTTCTGAAAACTATCTCTGAGCATATTGGTAAGTTTTATCCTTTCCCAGGCGAAAAGTTTGGTGAGGGATTTTAAGAACTTTCCACTGGCTGAGACTGGCAAGTGGAGTTTGCCATCCTCTGACTGTAGCCATCCTGTGGGCTGAAAAGTATAACCTCGACAAGTGGCCCGTTCTGTTTCTGTAGGGGAGTACTGAGTTTTAATTTCTTTTATGGAGGCTTCCCAGATTAGAGGGTTTTGAAGTGTGTTGATGTCTTGAGGCTTCCTTGCTGCTGACTTAGCTGCCTGATCAGCTAGTCTATTTCCTTAGGCTACCTCATCTGTTCCATTTTGATGTCCCCTACAATGCATAACTTCTATTTCTCATGGAAGAAAACTGGAGATAATAACCTGTTAATTTCCTGGTGATATTTTACAGGAGATCCATTAGAGGTAAGAAAATGTCTTCCCTTCATGAGCATGAGCATGAGCATGAGCATGGAAAACCAGGAAAGCATACTTGGAGTCAGTGTAAATGTTAGCTACCTTTCCAGTGTTTAATTTAAGTGCTCTTGTAAGAGCTATTAGCTCAGCTAATTGAGTGCTTGTGCTTGGAGGGAGAGATGTACTTTCAATGACATCATTTAGAGTGACTGCTGCATATCCTGCCTTATAGATTCCTTGTTCTACAAAAGAGCTCCCATCTGTGAAGAGGGTCCAGTCTGGGTTCTCTAGGGGAGTTTCCCTAAGATCTTCCCTGGCTGCATAAGTCTTTGTTACGACTTGTTCACAATCGTATTCAGGTTCCCCAGTTTTCTTGCAGAGGAAAGTGGCTGGATTTAGGCAAGAACAAGTTTTTCATTTGATGTTGGAACCCTCTAATAGCAGGGCCTGCTATTTGAGGAGTCGGCTGTCTGTTAGCCAAAGGCTCCCCCTAAAGTACAGTAGTCCTGCCATGTTATGTGGGGTATAAACAGTTAAATCATTTCTCAGGGTTAATTTGGAGGCTTCTGGGACCAGTAGGGCCACTGAGGCGATGGCTCAGAGACATACTGGCCATCTTTTAGCCACCAAATCAAGTTCCTTATTTAGGTAACACACTAGCTGTTGAGCTGGTCCTTGGGTTTCTGTTGAAACTCCCAGGGCCATTCCCTTCCTTTCTGGTACATACAGATTGAAGGCCTTCCCTACAGGAAGGCTGAGAGCTGGTACCTTAAGCAAGGCTTGCTTTAGCTGGTCAAAGGCCTTTTGAGCTTCAGGTTCCCAGGTTAAAAGATGAGCTTTAGTTCCCTTAGTTAGTTTTATGAGATTATATAGTAAACAGTCTATTTCACCATACCCAGGTATCCATAGTCCACAAAATCCTGTAATGGTCAAAAATCCTCTTAGTTCCTTGAGGGTTTGGGGGAGGGGGAAGGAGGAAATAGGCTTAATCCTTTCTTCCCCTAATGTTCCAGTCCCCTCAGACAGCACTAAACCTAGGTGCTTCACTGAGGCTTGACAAAGCTGGGCCCTGCGTTTTGAAACCTTATATCCTCTATCACTAAGAAGTTAAGGAGAGCTTTGGTGCCTTCCTGAGAAACTTCCTCAGTTGGGGCACAGAGCAGAGTAACAACAACATCCTGCAAGACCCTAACTTGGGGATGAGAAAACTCAGAGAGGTCTTTTGACAGTGCGTGTTCAAACAGATCCCCAAGGAAGCACCATCCATGTTAATTGGGCAGTTTGACCAGAGGGATCTTCAAAGGCAAAGAGGTATTGAGAGTCAGGATATAATGGTATGCAGAAAAAGGCATCCTTTAAATCTAGGGCTGTAAACCATTTATTTCCCTCTGATACGTGAGTTAATGGGGTATAGGGATTAAATACCACTGGGTGGATTGGAACTACAGCTTCTTTAATGAGGCAGAGGTCCTGAACTAGTCTCCATTCCCCATTGGGTTTCTGCACTCCTAATATTGGGGTGTTGCAGGGACTACTATAGGGTTTGAGGAGGCCCTGCATCTTTAGGTTATTAATAATAACTTCTAGCCCTTTCCTAGCCTCTGGCCTTAGGGGATAGTATCTCTGGTTAGAAAAAAAAGTAGGATTCTTAAGATGGATCTGGACTGGCCTAGCAGTTATAGCTTGACCTATATTCTTCCTTGAGTTGCCCATATTTCTGGATTAATATTAGCTTCCATCAGCAGGGAACAAAAAGTTTGTCCTGGGGCTATAAGGATGCTTGCCCCCGTGCAAACAAGAATATCTTACCCAATGAAAGAGTGAGACTTTCAGGCATGATTAAAGATGCATTTGTAAATAATGGATCCCCTCATCTTCAGCTAAGGGATTAAGAAAAATGGCAGGTTAGACTTTTTCCTGAGACACCCCTTACAGCCTTGCTATGGGAAGAGGGGAAGCCTGGATTACAGAGGAGAAGAGAGAGGCTGATTCCAGTATCCCTAAGGAAATCTACCTCCCTTCCTTCAATTTCCAGAATCAGCTAGGGCTGCTATGCTGTAACGGCAGTCTGAGCCCCAGCTGAAGCTGGGGGATTGAGCCCCAGGACCCGTTAGTCCTGCTGTACCATCTGTGAGACAGGTCCTGAACCCAGTGAGCTCCATTTCCAGGGGCAGTTTGATCTCCAGTGGTCTCTGCCATGGGCTGGATAGGGTTAAGGTGGTTTATTCTTTGTGCCTGGGCATTACTTCTTAAAATGTCCTGACTTTCCACATTGATAACCCCTAGTAGATGCACCTTGGAGATTCTGGACTTTGCAAGCTTGCAAGGCTGCTAATAGAGTCTCTGTCCTTCTCTTTTTTTTTCTCTCCTTTTCTTGGGCCTCCTCCTGATCCCTATTGTAAAAGGCTGAAGTAGCTATTCTCAGGAGGTTCTCTAGGGTGCTATCTGGTCCTATAGCTTGCTTCTGTAGTTTCCTTCTAATGTGGGGAGCTGCCTGTGTAATAAACTTGTCCTTCAGGATGCACTGTCCCTTCACTGAATCAGAGGATAAAGAGGCATGTTTTATTAGTGCCTCTCTCCATCTTTCCATAAAGGATGTGGGCTTCTCATGTTTTTTGGTCTATCATGGACAGTTTAGAGTAACTAAGAGGTTCAGCCCTCACTTATCGTAGGTCATCTACTACGCACATTTAAAAGTGCTTTCTTTTCTATTTATCTGCTGAGTTATTGGGGTTCCAATCAGGGTTGTCTACTGGAACTGCTTCTCTTCCTAGTGGTAATAGAGTTTCCATTACTTCTTCACCTTCCCTGTCTCCTTTTTTTCTCTTTGGTCTGCTATAGGAGACATGTTGTTCATCTTCATATTTTTCTGCTGCCTGCAGAGTTGACTGCTTTTCAGCTTCAGTGAAGCCTGACCTAGGAGCAACATAACATCCCTCCATGTGCAGTCAAACACCTGAGTTAAATTTTGAAAAGTTTCCGTATATGTATTGGGGTCATCAGAAAATCTGCTTAAGTCTCCCTTCAATTGCTTAAGGTCCTGTAATGAGAAGGGAATGTGAATCCTCATGAAACCATTTTCATCAGGCATTTCTGTAGAGATAAGACTGAAGTGGGGAAAGTGGGTAATACTGGAGATGGTGGAGCTGGAGCACCTGATGGTATGATTGGAGGGGGCTCTGAATGAGGGGAATTGGTAGAGTTGAGACATTCAATAGCTGTCTCACATTGCTCCTCTGGAATCTGCTTTAGCTCTGGGGAACTATTCCCTGTGGGCTTGCCTATCATGCTTCTAAAATAACTGAGTCAATTGTACAAAGCTTGTAAAGGTCTGGGTTGTCTTGCAGGGCAAAGAAACTCTGCACATTGGGTACCTCAGACCATTTGTCCTTCCATCTACAGAAAAGATCTAACTGTTTGATAATATCAAAATCAAGGTTCCCCCCCAGCAGGCCAGTTTTGTCTGTCTCAAAGATGGTAAGAAGGTTATGCTCTTATGCTATAGAATATGAAGTGTTTTTCTTCAAAGTCTCAGGGTTGAAGGAGTCCCAGTGCTTTAGAATGTTCTCCAGGGGAGTACATGCTGAACATGATCTGTTATGCACCTAGAAAGAGAAGTGAGAAAAAGGTGTCCCTTTCGTTTCCTTCCTCTCTGTGTGTGACCCAGGGTGGAGAAGAACACAGTGGGAGTGTCCCCCCAACTGTTTTCCCTCCTTGGTTCCTAGGTCCTGGCACACTGTTAAATGTGCTGCCCATGGTTGTAGGTGTGACCCTCTAAGCCATGGCACCAGAGAAATGAAATTATTGGGGCTAGTCAGGCTCATTCAAGTAGCTCTAGTCCTCTGCCCTGTGATTTCCTTTTGACTTCCTAGACGTGTGTGACCTGTGTGCCTCCCTTTAAAAAAATTGATCCTGGGAAAGATTATATAAAAGGCAAATCTACTTTAATGGAGGGAACGTGCTAGACTGCCTGCTATTATGGCCAGTGTTAAGGCCTTAACCCTAGAAAAATGGTTCTGGTTAACTTTCAGACTTAAAATCCCCTTACTAATTAAGTGCTGTCTTTTTGTAGACAGAGCAGTTTCCTTAAAGGAACATGGGGACCTAATCATGATTTTCCTGTTGATGGGACAGTATCAGGACTCAAATTTGGCTACAGAGGATATTTTACTCCTAATTGTTGAAGGCAGAATTTTTCTGTTCACAGAAGCAGCATAAAGCCTGGTTTCCAGTAGAAAGGGGCAAAAAGGAAAAATTAGGAAGCTGCACTGGACTGCAGAGGACAAGAAATGTCTTATGAAGAGGATGTCTATTTCCACTAGGTGGCGCTGTTGACTTAGAAATACCATGTGCCACCAGCGGCATAGTAGGGAGCCATCTCACAGTGGGGGAAAGGGGAGACCTCTGTTCCTTGAAGATTGCCATAGCATTTTCCCGAGCTATAGCCGTGGTTATTAGAGCATTTCCTGATCTTGCGTAACAAGATTACTTCCCTAGGCTATAAAAATTCCCGCACATTTGACACAGAGAATAAGAGACATGGCGACCCCGGATAGAAACAGAAGAAAAGTTTTGCGACAGGATAGCTGGGGATCTTTTACCAATACCTGGGCAGACAGTTGGAGGCTGAGTCCAGTCCAGAAGCTTTTGAATAACACCAGGGAATGCCCTGGCCAGAAATTCTCAGTTGCTTCAGAACTTTTCCCCGCCTTATGCAATGGCTAGATTTCCCCATGAATAGAAGCTGGTTTGAAGCACGGCCAACATTCCCAATGACCCAGAGTATTGGAGGGAGGGGGCTCTTCATGTTCTCCCCAGCAAGGCTGACATGCGAGTCTTTAAGAATGGCAGCCACACTAAGCATATCTAGATGGCTGACAGATGCCGTTATTGATTTGATTTGATTTTAAAATGGAGGCCAAGAACCTTGGAATGAAAGAACAGATTTGAGTTTGCTCTTCTACTCACCTCCCAGATGGATGTTGTACCTTGGTTTCCCAGCCGATGCACCAAAAATGATATGGCTCTGTTGTCTGGAGAAACACTTAAGGTCCTCGGTCTTGCACGGAGAAAATTAGCGACATGGATACACATGGAATGGTTTAAGGAGTGGAATGTTTAATAGGCAAGAAAGAAGAAAACGGCTCCCTTATACAGAGGGAGGAGGGCTCCAAATGGAAAACCCCACATGTGGCAGAAAGCAGTCGGTTCTATTGGGAGGCTGGAGGAGGTGGTGTCTGGTTTGCATAGGACCCAGAGGATTGGTTGACCAGATGTGTCATTCACATAGCCTGCAAAAAAGCCAGCTCTCCCACCCTAGCCTTTTAATATGAAACTGTGGCTAGCTGGCTGGTCACCATCATGTCCTGCACATGTGGCAACAAAGAAAAAGTCACAGGAACCACCATATTGGTTGGACCTGGCTTCTAGTCACCAACATTTGGATATCAATACTTGCAGGTCTGGTTTTTCAGGCCGCTTTCTGTTAGAAAAGAAATGTTTTGGGGCCTGCTTTTTTATTAAAAGAAAAAGACTTACCAAGGACTCTTTTACCCTCTCTAGCTGCCTAAAATAATTTCTTAATAACTCCTGTAATACTAGTGATTCTTCAATTAGGAATACAACTTTTCTATAATTTGTGATTTAAAACATGTCAAGATGGCAGTGACATCACTTTTTCCCATGTACTTCCTGCTTCTTCACTTAGAAAATCAGTGGAAGATTTCTCAAAGTAAAGAAGACATATTATTTTAATGTTGCCCATTATTTTATAAATTATTCCCTGACCTATGCCCAAACAGTGACTATAGTTGAAACATCACCCTGCAATGAAGCTCAAAGTCTACCAGTCTTACCTATGTGTTCAGAGTTTCAAACAGTTTTTAAATCTCCATCTTTAAGAGTGAGCAGATAAGCAAGAATTAACAGTTGAAGAAAGCTGCTTTTGTGAAAGAAAAATACTGGGAAAAACAAAAAAACAAACAAAATGAAGGAGAGAGATAACATAAAAAAGAAAATGTTTAAAGCTTATCATTAATGTCTTGAGAAATTTCATTAATTAAACAAAAAGAGCTCTCTGATTTTAAAATAACTGTGAGCCAGGTGTAGTAGCTCACACCTGTAATCCCAGCAATTTGGGAGGCCAAGGCAGATGAATTACTTGAGCTCAGGAGTTCAAGACCAACCTGGGCAATATGACAAAACCGCATCTCTACAAAAAAAAAAAAAAAAAAAAAAATTAGTCAAGTATGTTGGCACATGTCTGTGGTCTCAGCCACTCAGGAGATTGAGGTGGGAGGATGGCTGGAGCCTGGGAGACAGAGGTTGTAGTGAGCCTAGGTCATGTCACTGCACTCCAGCCCAGGGACAGAGCCAGACCCTGTCTCAATAAACAAACAAACAAATAAAATTACTATGGAGCTACAGAAATCAACATAGTGTGGTACTAACATAAAGATAGACCTATAAATAAGGTAATGGAACTCAGAGTCCAGACGTAAAACCTTCTAACTGTGGTCAACTTTTTGTTCAAAAAATTTGCCAGGTCAATTCAATGAGAAAGGACACTCTTTTCCACAACTAATTTTAGGACTATTGAATATCCAACATGCAGGAAGGATAAATGTAGGCATTTATCTCAAACTATGCACACAAATTGACTCACTATGGATCAAAGACCTAAGTATAAGAGCTAAAACTGTAAAACTTTTAGAAGAAAATGCAAGAGAAAATCTTTTTGGCCTTGGCTAGTCAATAATTTCTTAAATATAACATTGAGACCACAATCCATTAAAATAAATAAACTATAGTCAAATTGGTCATCAAAATTAGAATCTTGGATACTTCTGAAGAAATAGCTGACAGAATGAAAAGAAAATACACAGACTGGGAGAAAATATTTGCAATATGTTTCTGATAAGGCACTTACATCCAGAATATATAAATAACTAAATAGAAGACAAACTCAATAAAAACTTAGACAAAAAAATTAAACGGACAATTTACAAAAAAGTATAAAAAGGCTCATCAGCACATGTAAAGACATTCAACATCATTAATTATTGGGTAAGCACACACTGAAACTATAGTAAGATACCACCAGTTCATTTGCATTTAAATAGCTATAAACATAAACAGAAGACAGACAAAAATAACAAAAGTTGGTAAGGAAATGGAGAAACTTCCTATATTGCTGATGGAAATGTAAAATGGTACAGGCTCTTAGAAAATAGTTTGGCAGCTTCTTTAAAACTTAAACATGAACTTACTATGTGACCTAATAGTTTCTCTCCTAAATACCTACTCAAGAGAAGTGAAAGATATTTCCACAGAAAGACTTGCATCTGAAAGTTCACAGAAGCATTCATAGGAGCCTAAATATAGAAACCATTCAAATGTTCATTAATTTATAAACAAATAAACAAAAATTGGTATACCCATTAAGTGAAATATTAGTCAACAATAAAAAAACTACGAACATATGTCATGACATAGACAAAATTATAAAAGCATTATACTGAGCAAAAGAAGCCAGATCAAAACATCAAATATTATTAGATCCCATTTATATGAAATTTTCGGAAAAGAAAAATCTGTAGAGACAGAAAATAGGTTTGTGATTAACTAGCTCTTGGGTTGGGAATGGAGAATCATCAAAAGTAGTTGCTTCTAGTGATGAGAATGATAGAGCTTAACCACTGAATGTTTTCTAAAACTTTGAAATTCTATTTCTTTCAAATTGATATGCATGAATTATTTTGACAAAAAGTATGTAAACATAGATGTCTGTTTCAAAAACTAGAGTATGGAAATTGAAGGAATAACTTCACAGTGGAGAACTGTGGCAAACACAAACTTGGTTTGATGATGAAGGCTAACATCAATGGTCAGTCATGTTGATAGCTTGCACCTTGATCTACTGTGTTGATAACAACACTTTGCTCATGTATTCTTCCTCTGTAAAACCCCTTATCTTAGTCTACCCTGGAGGAAAATGTTGGCCAATCCCAATTGAAGAACAGTCTACAAAATACTTGATCAGGAATCCCCCAAAACTGTTAATTTTTTTAAAAAAATTAGGAGAGTCTGAGAAATTGTCACAGACCAGAGTAGGCTAAGGATACGTGATGATTAAATGCAATATGGTATCCAACATGGGATTTTGGAAACTTAGAGGAAAATAGTGATGATTTGAATAAGTTGTTCAGTGTCGTTACTAGTAACATGTCAATGTCGGTTTCTTAATTTTGATAAATGTACCATGACAATCTAAGATATTAACATTGAGGAGACTGGACGAGGGGTATAAAGGAATTCTCAGTGTTATTTTTGTAATTTTTCTGCATATTTAATACTATTATAAAATTAAAAAGCTTATAGAAAAGAAAATGTATGTCTACAATGATGCTCTCCTAATGTTGAAGATAGTTGTTTCTTGGGGAGTAGGAAATTGGCATCTTATGCTTGTTTTTCTTTTTAAAATTCTCCTTATTACATACATTTTCTATAATAATAATGTGTTTTCTAAAATCATAGCATGATTTTTCTTATAAACAAAACTCAACAGCTATGATGCCCGGGTTTCTGGCTTGGAATACTAAATGGGTGGTGATTATATTAGCTAGTTATTACTGCCCTGACACTACATAACAAACCACTCAAAACTCAATGGCTTACATTGAATATTAGTTTTTCTGTAGTTTAATGAGTTGGCTCTGATTGGGCAGGCTGAGCTCCAGGCAGTGGGTTAGTTTCAAGTAAATACGCATTTACCTTAGACCAGTATCTACCTACTAGTTTTTCTCCTAGCAATTGGTAAGACCATAGACGATGAGAAGAAACACATGATACCACTCAACCTGGCCCCTAACAGGCCACTTTTCACTTTACCAACATTCCAGTGGCTGCAGCAAATCACATGGTCAAGCTCAACATTTAGCAGGTGGGAAAATATATTCTACTTTCTTCAGTGGGTAGCACTGCAAAGTTGCATATCAAAAGCCATGGATGCATAATTATAATACAAAAAGTCCACTGATGATTAGATGCAATGATTTAATCTACCTTAGCAGTATAATCGACTGAGAGGAGAGTGACATTTCCTATCTACATTTTCATACAAAATAGGGAAAGCAATCAATTCTGCTCCTCATGGGTTGAAGGGTAGGAACCTGAGTTTTCAGCACTCCTGAAAGCATTAGCCCACTTCCAGAGCAGCTTCACCCCATCCTTTCCTTTGGGCGTGTTGAGGAGCATTCAGAATCTCCCACACCTCCACTTATAACAGAGACTAATGAACAGCAGACACAATATTGACACTGCTCCACCATGAATCTTCCCATTAAACAGTATCTTTGATTTTTAAATAACTGTAGCTCTCTCTCCAAAGGTCCTGATAATTTCTTTCCCTTCTTTTTCCAAACATAACTTTCTTTTTTCACTTTTCCAAAAGTGTTTTACTCGGATTTTCATCTCATGATAATGATTAAAATCTCTGATTATAAAATAATAAAAATCCACCTCACTTACTTCTGAACCGTTCCATTGTGAGAAATCTAGTGAACATCTCTAAGTCTTTATTTCCTGTTCCATAAAATGGAACAATTAACACGTGTCTTCCTTCCTCAGATGATTATTTTGAGAATGGATCAGTTAATTCACCTGCAAACACTTTAAAATCTCTAAATTGTTCTACAGTAGAACATGTTAATATTTAATTAAAAATTATGCCAATCTATATATTCTGAGACTATTTACAAAAATTTGATGACTTGACCCCAATATTACAGGGAGGTAGTTTTCTTTTTTTTCTCTTGTCAAACATATTGAACTCCAGAATTCTGTCTCCTCAATCTTGCCTATTTCTGACAGCCAGTGCCATTGGAAGACATCCTATAAGAACAAATTTTTAGGTTTTCTCAAAGAAAGTAGGTAATATCATTCCTAAGCTAAATTATTCAGCTCCTGGTTAGTTGCTGTAGAAATTAATATATAACAGTATATTGCTAATAATTTAATATGTTATTGCTTCACACCTAATTTTATGTTTTTATTTATTAATAGGATTTTCTCATTTTAAATAAATGTCTTTCACATCCATTATTAATTATTCATTAACTGCTAGTTAAAGCAAAGGTTAGATGTGATAGGAATGAAATTTTCTAAATAATAATAGTGTCAGGGAAACATTCCATTAATGTCAGTGCATTAAACCTTCTAGAAACTCCACAATCTGGATGTTTGTTACAATCTAGATATGTGGATTATGGATTGTTTTTACATACAAAATTATAGCTTTAATTAAATGAAAGAGGTTGCTGTTCATGCTGTGTTTATGGATTTTTCAGACCAGAATAAAACAAAAATAAGTTTCAGTACTAATAAAATATATTTAAAAAATACATTTCTTTCATCCATGAGAGTGAAGGCCCTTGGACCTGTAAAGGCTCACTGAAAAATCACTGACACAAAGCAGATTGATTAATAGGAGAAGAGGCTACAAATTTATTTAACCTGTATGCACGGCAGCCTTCAGAATGAAGACTCAACTTCCCAATGAGATGCGGAAGCTTAGATACCATGTTGAGTTAGGAAAGAATGGGGGCTCAGATCCTGGCAAACAGGTTATGGGAATGGGAGAAGATGAATTATATTGAGGGGCAGTAAGTGATTACTAGGGAGAAAATTTGCATCAGGGAACAGAAACTAACTTGTAAATAGTTATTTGTAGTATTTAAACGATCCTTGGAAACAGTAATTTTCTTGAAGAAGAGTCTGTACAGGTGTGGTTATACCCTGGGGCCTCTTTTCCGCAATAGATAATGAGATAGCAGGGAGGGGAATAAGACAAGTTGTTCTTGGTGAGTCAGTCCTATCTTTATGTAGATAGGGGGAAAATCTCTTAAAACACTTGTTGATCTCTAATAATTTTTAATTTAAAATATTCATTATACCAGGGAGCTATAATTTGGTATGAAATATTTTTATTTCCTTCACATAATTTACATATTGGTAACCATAATAAGAAGGTGTTAGTATTTTTCAAGGCCCAGGTTATGATGAATCCTCCTTGAGTTTTTAAAAACACTCTAAAACAAAACAGTGAAAAAAATATTCATGGCAAATAGAACATGAAATAATGTACAGCGTACTAAATAGAACATGTGCCATTCACAAGAACAGTGCAGATGAAGGGTAAGAATTATTTGATACTTTCACGCAAAAAAAAAAAAAAAAAAAAAAAATATTAAAAAGTATAAATTTTCAGTTATTGAAGTCTTAAAAATAACAAC